>NC_142928.1:23253381-23280881 GCF_046866305.1 Octopus bimaculoides
AATGAAAGTGATTGCATACCTAGCATATGACATGTTACATGATGTCTACATGTGAGCTATATTAATTTATATTTAAATAATTTGGGGAAAACAGTAAAACTTTAAATTATCAACAGAGAAACAAAAGTAGTTGTAATTTTTATTTTATTTAAAAATAATGGAACAGAAAAAAAGTTAAACTTCCTTAGCTTCAGTAGTTTTTAACATAGCAGAGTGGAGATTTAAGGAAGCATTGAAGCAAGACAAAAACCAGTGACATCTAATGTTTGGTAGTTGAATAGGTGGAATGGTGATGGTGGTGCTAAAATGTGGTAGAAGCTTCAGAGCACAGCTAATTGTTGTTATTATTTACTACCAAGTCAGCACTGATCAAACAGACCTGGAAACAAAAACTATCTCCACTTTTGTTTTTCCCTTCAAGAGGATAGAGTTTCTGAGACAAGCATGGCCAGAGCCTCAGGGCTGAAACATGTAAAACAATAGAAGAGTGTATTTCACTCTTTTTTTTTTAAATGATATCTTCTTTACCAACCACATGGTACTGGGTTCAGTCACACTGCGTGACACATTGGGCAAATGTCTTCTACTATAGCCTCGGGCCGACCAAAGCCTTGTGAGTGGATTTGGTTGATGGAAACTGAAAGAAGCCTGTCGTATATATGTGTATATGTATGTGTGTGTATAAGTTTATGTGTCTGTCTCCCAACATTGCTTGACAACCGATGGTGGTGTGTTTACGTCCTCGTAACTTAGCAGTTTGGCAAAAGAGACCGGTAGAATAAGTACTAGGCTTACAAAGAATAAGTCCTGGGGTTGATTTGTTCGACTAAAAGGCGGTGCTCCAGCATGGCCACAGTCAAATGACTGAAACGAGTAAAAGAGAGTTTCATCTTTTACTTATTTCAGTCATTGAACTGTGATGATGCTAAGGCAACTCCTTGAAAGGTTTAATCAACCTGGGAACATAAACAAACCAACATTGTGTTCATGTTTGTCCCCCACCACTTCTATTACAACACTGAGCTCACTGAAGCCTTGCGAGTAAATTTGGTAGAAGGAAACTGTATGGAAGTTCATCATATACACAGACAGGCACACACACATATCTCTGTATGTGTGATTGTGTTTGTACCCTCATTCCACTGCTTAATGACCAGTGCTGGTTTGTTTACATCCCCATAACTTAGCAGCTCATGAAAAGAAACCAATAAAATAATACCAGACTTGGGGGTAATTTGTTCAACTAAACACTTCGAGGCAGTGCCCCAGCATGGCTGCAGTCCAATGATTGAAACAAAGGCAGTGGTTTCATTAGAAATATGGTAACAAAAGGGTTAAGACTGATGTACTATTTGAGGGATATTTGGCTTCTATTTCTAATAGGCTGATCAGTCATCTAGTAGAGATCTCATTGGCCTGTGTGTGCGGTTCAGTGTGACGGTGTTGGGTTGTGGCAAGGGTAGTGGTAATTTGATAATTCTCTTCCTAGTCACTGAAGACAGAATAATCCAGTTTTGGTTTTATTTGTTTAGAACAAGATGATCAATGAATTCAGATTCATAAGTAGACATTTAGGAGAAGAAATACAGTAGGAGAGATGGGGTGGGGGAGAGAAAAGCAAATGAATGAAAAGTGACAGAATAAGAGGTATGTATAGACACATAAGATGAGAGCTATATATATATATATATATATATATATATATATATATATATATATGCACTAAAGTTTATTTGTATATTTGTGTGTATATATGCACATAGGTGTATATATAGGTATATATATGTATACATATATGTATATAATGTGATTGTTCATGTGAAAATAAGTGTGTATATGCATGTATATGTAAATATATTGGTGTATATGCATGTGTATATGTAAATATATTGGTGTATATGTAAATATTTGCTGAACTATTCGTGTGTCAAGTTATGTGGTTATTCTTATAAAGAAGTGTGTGTGTGCATGTTTGCATTAACAATGTGATATTGAAATGCTTGGCAAGATGTAACGAAGACCAAACCTGATCAGTCCACCCCATACTATCATAAAAAAAAAATGATTAAAACGATGATTATGTTATTATTATGTTATGACAATAATGAAGATACATGTGTGTTCAGATTGTATGTGTGTAGATACATGCATGCACATCAACATAACGTGTATGCGTACACATACATAAAGACATGTGTTATAAGTATAATACACACACACACACACACACACACATATATACATCTACAATTATTTTATATGTTTCTAAATGAAGAAATCAATAGGATATAGAACTGCCCAGAGTTCTTTGACCTAATTCCAAATAATGTCTAAAACCCATCATCTTGTAGCCAGAGTCAGCTGACGTGTATGTTGCTGGATGGATGCTCCAATGACATCATCGAGTTTTGCAGTGTTCTCACTCCTCACTCGCTGTCTCTCTCTCTCTCTCTCTACTTCTTTGTCTATTATTGTTGGACAGCTTGGAAATTCAGTTAATTATTTTAACTTCATGTGTGAACTTTGACCAATGATTCTGATGTGTATCTCTGTTTTATATATATATATATATATATATATATATATATTTTGCTGTTTGGTTTTGTTATGTTCTTGTGTTTATCACTCTCTTTATTCAACTACTTGCAGTTTTTATATTCATACACAAACACACACACACACACACTCTTACACGTAAACACATGTACACATGCACATTCATATACATACATTCACTCACACTCACACACACACATTCACATATAATGGAGTGATGGTTGTTAGAGATAAAGTTATTATTACCAGACTAAAATTTTTAAGTACATTTAAGAAAATGCAGCCCCCTCAATTTTTAGATATAAACTCAGGAGTAAGGACTACTAAATATTTTCTCAATAAATTTCTCATTGAATTTGAAAAACACCATTAAATACCAGGTGTGGCTTTGTGGTGTGAAGCTTGCTTTCCAATCACATGGTTCCAGGTTCAGTCCCACTGCATAGCACCTTTGGCAATTGTCTTCTACAATAGCTTTAGGCTGACCAAAGCCTTCTGAGAGGATTTGGCTGGCAGACACTGAAAGAAGCCCATCGTGTATATATATATATATATATATATATATATATATATATATATATATATATATATATATATATATATATATAATAAAGATTTAATTAAAAGATTAAATGTGGTACTTAAAATGTTTGAGGCACCAGAATTTGGTAAGGTAAAAACCAAAAACGAAATCAAGAGATTTGGTGAATAAAATTTGAAGAAAAGCAACAAAAATTCAATAGGTTATAGCAGTACGTACGTTTCGTACAAACTTCATTTATTTACGTAGTGAGAACACCACATAATATGTACAATGAAAATGTACTCCTCAGCTGCATAATGGGAGTTCAATTTTAGAAAGTCATTTTGTAGATGTGTGCAAAAAACAAGAGTAGGAGAAGAAGAAAATACCATTTTCATTGCACATATTATGTGGTGTTCTCACTACATAAATAAATGAAGTTTGTACGAAACGTACGTACTGCTATAACCTATTGAATTTTTGTTGCTTTTCTTCAAATATATATCATCATCATCATCATCATCGTTTAACGTCCGCTTTCCATGCTAGCATGGGTTGGACGATTTGACTGAGGACTGGTGAAACCGGATGGCAACACCAGGCTCCAAATAAGTATATATATATATATGTTTATTTATGTATGTGTGTCTTTGTGTCTGTGTTTGTACCCCCCCCCCCCATCATTGCTTGACTATCGATGTTGGTGTGCTTATGTCCCTGGAACTGTTTACCAAAGCCACTCATAAGGCACTGATTAGTCAGGGCTGTAGTAGAAGACACTCTGCCAAATGTACTGTGCCATGGGACTGAACCCAAGACCATGTGGTTGGGAATCGAACTTCTTACTACACAACCATTCCTAAGCCAGGTATTACAAAGACGAACACAGACGTAACAGATATAACACTCTTTTACTCTTTTACCTGTTTCAGTTTCTGTCTATCAAATCCACTCACAAGGCTTTGGTCGGCCCGAAGCTATAGTAGAAGACACTTGCCCAAGGTGCCACACAGTGGGACTGAACCCAAAACCATGTGGTTCGTTAGCAAGCTACTTACCACACAGCCACTCCTACGCCTAATTGAAATACACAAACCAAACTTACAGTCTTCTGCAATACCTGAATGCATCCTAGTTATAGAATGGATGAATATATTACAACTAAAAATCTCATAAAACTGAGCACAGAATATATTATATCTAATCACAAACTAAGACCCCAAATATCAGATTCCTGTTGCTCCCACAGCACACAAATTTATCTTCACTCATGAACAGTATTGCTCACATAGATTGCTACTAGTTTGTTCACACAGCAGAACATACTTTGGATAACCAGTTCAATATACAAACTCTATTGCAAGTGTGACAATGCTAAATTTCCTGGCTCAAATTGTTACGTTAGATACACAAGTGTCATACTTTCTCACTGGCTAATTATGCATTTGCTCTTGTGTTTGTCACTATTTTTATTCAACTACTTGCAGTTTTTATGTTCACACACGCACACACACACACGCACACACACACACGCATACTCTCTCACTCATACACACACTCATGCAAACACATGTACACACACATCCACAGATTCATACACACACATTCGCACTCACAAACTCTCTCACTGACACCCTTATGCAAACACACACACATATTATGGAGTGATGTTGTTAGTGATAAAGTTATCATTACCAGACTAAAAGTTTTAAGTACATCTTAAGAAAATGCAGCCCCTTCATTTTTAGTTATAAACTCAGGAATAAGGAATATTAAATGAATTTTTCAATAAATTTGAGAAACACCTATAAATACCTATCCATACATTAGGATAAGGAGCTATTATTGTACATTGCAAAGTAAGCACAAACACAGTTGTCTTCAATATAACATCTCTGTCTGTCAGTCTGTCTCTCTCTGTATTTATATATGTGTGTAGATGTGTAAATTAGACTATCCACCATATTGTTAGTTTAATTCACGATTGCTTTATAAGCAGCTAATTTATTATTAATTTGGGAAGGAAGCCAAAAGTACATCATCTCTGAAAAGCAGTCAACAAACCATGAAACAGTCTGTCAGAAGACTGCTTTTTTTTTTTTTTTCTGCATGTCAGTAGCCTATATTTGACTATTTTTGTTGTGTTTTTATACTACTTTCTGTAGGGTACAAATATGGTTGTAGCAATGATTCTCTATCTGTTGTGGTAATTAACAAACCTAAAAGTCAGAAGTGTGATATTAGAACTGGTGTTCAGTATTTTACACTTCTGAATTATATTTTACTTCATTGTTGCTATTTCCTTGCTATTCTATATGGTGGTGATAGATAAGTGCAAAAAATGTGTTTTCAATACTCACCATTCTTTCACTGTTGGCCAGAATCATGATTTATTGTAGAATAATATCAAGATAAACACACATTGGTTGTATTTTTCTAATTTCTTTAATTTTTTTTTTTTAAGAATATTCTTAGAATTTCAAAGATAGCAGACAATCTGTCTTTTTACTACAATGTATTGTGGTATATTCTATTTTTTATATGTTTTTGTGTATGCATTTTATTCATTTTGTTGTTTTCCTTCCTCTAAAAATACTAATGAGTTTGCAGGCTGAAATCATCAGAAATCGAAAAAATCCATTTATAAAATTTATTTCCTTTCTGATGTTTTTTGTTTTTTTTTCTCTCCTCCTCTCTCCCAGTAATTCTTTTGTTTAGAAATCAGACATAAGTCATTTTTGGTCTTCATGAGTTGGTTAAAAGAAAATTGAATTGCAAACAAAAGAAACAGTTAGTAAAAGAATTTTTTATTTAAATATTTAAATACAGAAATTAACATTTAAAACAATGTTGTAACTAAACACAAATTACAAGTAGGTAGAATTTCTACTTTTCTCTTTTGAGAATTAAAAAGTGCAAACATGTTTTAGGGTTCATACTCTTTAACCCTTTAGCACTCAGACTACCTTGTCAGATGTATTGCTTATTGATTCACATTGTTTTATGCCTGACTGGCCTTAGTACGGGTGACACGTAAAAGCACCCACTACACTCTCTGAGTGGTTGGCATTAGGAAGGGCATCCAGCTGTAGAAACTCTGCCAAATCAGATTGGAACCTGGTGTTGCCATCCGGTTTCACCAGTCCTCAGTCAAATCGTCCAACCCCTGCTAGCATGGAAAGCGGACGTTAAACGATGATGATGATGATGATGATGATGATGATATCTCATAGCTTCAAGATTATGATGATTGTTTGTTTTTAGACTGACATTATAGGGTAGCTGTGAGGGGTCAGATCTGGCTGAGTTGAACAGAAAGCAGGTAAAAAATTTGGGCTGGACATGCCCGAGTTAAATGCTAAATGTTTAAGTCAGTGGTAAGTAGATATTGTGGACCATTGTTTAAAGTGAATTCATTTCTTAAGCAAAATAACAAGAATTTCAAAGTAGCAATTCTTACACATTTGTGTCTGTTTATAATCAATAAATAACTTAATTCTCTTTTCTTCTCTTTTGTCTCTTTCCTCTTCTCCTCTTTCTCCTTTCTTTTGTAATTTTTTTATAATAGAAATATTCCATAAGACAACAAGCTCTACAGACATTATCTCTTTGATTGTCCCACTAATTGCAATGCTTCAGTGTTTTCTTTTGGTTTTTAAGATTTCATCTTGATTTTTTAATTAATTTCATGCTTTACTTGAATATGATATAACACACACACACACACACACACACACATATTATTTTACACCACTACACACACACAATCATCATCATCATCATTTATTTGCGAAAGATTCATTTGGTTGAATAGCCTTCCTAATGTCAGTCATTAAGTGCAGGTGTGGTTGTGTGGTAAGAAGCTTGCTTCCCAGCCACATGGTTCTGGGTTCAATTCCTCTTTGTGGCATCTTGGGTAAGTGTTTGCTACTAAAACCTTGGGCCGACCAAATCCTTGTCAGTAGATTTGGTGGACAGAAACTGAAAGAAGCTGATTGTATATGTATCTGTGTGTATTTTCCAGTCTCTGTTTGTGTTCCACCATCACCTGACAATCGGTGTTGGGGTGTTTATGTGCCCATAACTTGGCAGTTTGGCAGAAGAGACTGACAGAATAAATATCAGGCATAAAAAGTAAAAAAAAAGTACTGGAGTTGATTCATTCAACTAAAAATTTTTCAAGACAGTGCCCCAGCATGATCGCAATCTAATAACTGAAACAAGTAAAGGATAAAGATATGTAGGACAATCCATCTCTCATTTATCTGTGATATTAAAATGATGCAGTTTGTATAAATGAAATAGTTTGTTATGAAAAAGTGGAGAGGCCTAACATCATCATCATCATCATCATCATCGTTTAACGTCCGCTTTCCATGCTAGCATGGGTTGAACAATTTGACTGAGGACTGGTGAACCAGATGGTTACACCAGGCTCCAATCTGATTTGGCAGAGTTTCTACAGCTGGATGCCCTTCCTAACGCCAACCACTCTGAGAGTGGCACGAAGGCCAGTCAGGAGGTACTGGCAACGGCCATGCTCAAAATGGTGTATTTTGTGTGCCACCTGCACTGGAACCAGTCCAGCGGCTCTGGCAACGATCTCTCTCGCTTGAATGTCTTTACACGTGCCACCGGCACAAGTGCCGATATAAGACCCTTCATCACAAAACATCTGACTTAGTCTTCCTCATAGCAAACTAACTTATTCTACTTTTTAAGTTGTTTGTCTCTAGGTAAGCTGTCACTAACACCCTTGAAATCAACTGTGTCACTTTAATACAGATTATACTAGCGTTTTTATATTTTCTGTTCAACATTCTGCTAAAGTGGTTTGATCATTTGTTTTTTTTTTTAATCTCACTAACAGACAATGATGACATACAGAGACAAAGAATGTGTCTTGAAGCACCATTATTTTTTTCTTCTTTTTTTGTTTTTTTTTTCTTCTCTGTTAAAGAAATCTGACAAATACTGGTTTACTACAGTTTATATTGCTTTTTGCTTCGTCTATTTCTTTTTCGTCTTGGTCAATAAAATATTTAATCAAATACTTTTCTAATCCCTCTGCTTAACTTTACTCACAGACTGTAAATGAAAAATTGTCTGTACACAAATTAAATTTTTTTTAGCTAGATCAAGATTGATAAATTTATTAAACAATCTGGAATTTTCTTTTCTGCAAATTTTTTTTTTTTTTTTTTTTGTGTGTGTGTTAGTTATTTTCCTCTGTTTGCTCAAGATTGGTTAAATAATGGAGTAAATTTTAAAATAAATCTTTGAAGTAGTTTTTATGAATAATGCCATAGAAATTGCTTTGATCACTGTTATAGAAGCAATATTACTAGGATACATTCAAGTAGAGGTTTGCAAAAGTCTAGAACAGCTATAAATATATTCTAGGCCTACACTTCTCTGATCTTTTTGGCTGATTTACCCTTTTGATACCAACCCACTTGAGACTGCTCTTCATCCTATGCTACACAATTCTGTTTAAAAGTTATCTAGATTTTAAAACCTTCCATCAAAATTTCATGTTAATTTATGTTCCAAACACCAATTTAGATAAACGGTTATTTCACTAAATTATTATATTTCCAAATTAGTTGAAACAAAAGTAGTGTGTTTCAACAAATGTGAAACATTTAAAACATTTAAAGAATATATAGTCAAGATCAGCATACAGAAGCATATTTACTATGATTTTAACCATTCCATAAATTTCTGACGAATTTGTTCCATTCTTTGAATGCATTTTGTCTGGCATGCTAATGATTCTGCCAGCTTGCTACCTCAATAATAATAATAATAATAATAATAATAATAATAATAATAATAATAAAAGGAAAAATGAAAAGGTTCATTAGGTCTTTAGGCTTACATTTTTGCATCCTTAGAAGATAGCGCATGTGTGTACAGTTGCTCCAAGTAGATGAATGGAGTAGTAAGCCCATCAAATATGCATATATATATATATATATATATATATATATATATGCATATTTGATGGGCTTCTTTCAGTGTACCAAATTCCACTTTCAAGGCTTTGGTTGGCCTTAGGCTATAGTAGAAGACACTTGCCCGAGGTGTCACTCAGTGGGACTGAGCCTAGAACCTGTGG
Source organism: Octopus bimaculoides (assembly GCF_046866305.1). NCBI lineage: Eukaryota > Metazoa > Mollusca > Cephalopoda > Octopoda > Octopodidae > Octopus > Octopus bimaculoides. Next base: position 23,262,582 of record NC_142928.1, read on the forward strand.
TTGGGAAGCAAACTTCTTACTGCTCAGCCATGCCTTACCTAAAGAAAGGAAAGTTTCATTTACATTTCTCAAAATACTGGAACAGCTTTTGGTATGTTGTGAAATAAAGGTTTACTTTGCATCACACACGCACATGTGTATGTATACACACGCACATGTGTATGTATACACATGCATATGTGTATCATTCATCGTTGTATATCTGCAGAAAACCAGTCCCTTGTGATATTCACTCTGCATTGTTACAAACAGCTTCTTTTCACTCACTATCAGAAATGCAGTGAATCAGTGAATGTCCTGTCGCATACTTCCAATCAATGCTGCTATTGTTCACCAATTGCAATATAAAATAAAATATATAAATATCATCAGGTCTTTTATTTTCCTGAGACTATTAGAATAGAACTTTTAGAGATTATTGTAATTCTATTGTTAATACTATTGTTCATATAATGTGGCTTTAGTCAGAGTTTTCTAGCTTCCCAATTCAAAGTTAATTTGCCATAGTAGGCCATATTCAAATTGACAATACTTTGTGTCAGTCAAGATTTGGTTGTCTTTAATATGTGTCTGGAAATATGTGGAAATATGTAATTTGAATACACCAGATGTTGGATTGTATTAGATTTGAAAGTACTATTTGTCAGATTTTATTTAACTTGAATGGACTACTTACCAACCAATGTGTAATTTGAACAGAAAATGTGCTTAACTATATATAAATTTAAAGGTCAACTTCCAAATAAACTTGTGTCCAATGTGTCTAGGCTATAGCACAAGCAGATTTGTTCAAAATTCATGATTTACATATTCATCCCGACAATTTCAATTGGTAAAAAAATATTTTAGATCATATATGTAAAAACAAACCAACACTGGTTGCCAAGCAAGGGGTTGTGTTTGTGGTAGAATAAAACCAAAAACACACATGCTTACATATACATATATGTCTATATATATGACATACAGATACATACTGCACATATATGATGGACAGACAAAGGCACACATATTTACATATATGTGTGTATATATATATATATATATATATATATATATTCATGAAGGTGCATGGCTCAGTGGTTAGAGCTTACGATTCTGAGGTTGTGAGTTTGATACCCAGACCGGGCTGCGTGTTGTGTTCTTGAGCAAGATACTTTATTTCACGTTGCTCCAGTTCACTCAGCTGTAAAATTGAGTTGCAGCGTCACTGGTACCAAGCTGTATTGGTCTTTGCCTTATCCTATGGGTAACATTGGTGGCACGGAGAGGGAAAGCTGGTATGCATGGGTGACTGCTGATCTTCCATATACAACCTTGTCTGGACTTGTGCCTCAGAGGGGAACTTTCTAGGTGCAATCCCATGGTCATTTGTGACTGAAGGGGATCTTTGTGTTATATATATGCACACACATACATACACATATGTGATGAACTTCTGCATAGTTGCTGCCTACCAAATTCACATGCAAGATATTGGTCAGCCCAGAGCTATAGTAGATGACATTCAAGGTGCCATGCAATGGGATTGAACCCAAAATTGCATGTATATATCAGTAGCCATTTTTTTTTCTATGTGTTATAGACAGTTTGATTATTTGCACCTGATAAATTTTTCTTCAAGAATTTTTGCGAAGACCAGCAGTTGCTTATGCAGGCACATTTTCTCTCTCTCCTTGTCACTTTTGCTGTTCAAGTTCAAGGCAAGGGCAATACAGTTGGACATCAGGGTCCAGTCAGAGCAGCTATTGTAAAACATTCTCTCCACTGCTCTGACAATTTCCCCAATTCTCCGATCCTTCATCCTGAAAGGCCAAGTTGAGACCTCAGCAGAAATTGAACTCAGAGTGCAGATTCAGAACAGCTACTTCTAGGCATATGTCCTGGACTTTGAAATAAGTGAAGCTCAAATATCTATTTTATAAACTGTGTCTCTCTCATACATTTATTAAAAACCATGCAGTTGAAAAGCAGGCTTCTAAACCACACAGCCATGCCCACATTTATATTAAACAAAGTTAATGTAATTGTTATAAAATGACTGCATATTATATTTATATCTGCCTACTTCTTTCTCTCTCTCTTAACCCTCCTCCTTCCATTGCTAAGTGAAACATGGTCTAAATACCTCTTTACTTATGGGACACCATGTATTGCACAGGAATAGATAGAAATAATGTAGATTGTTTTAGTTACCCCACCCTAAATATAAACTCAGTAGAAACAGATGCATTAGTTTCTCCCCATTGTTTCCTATGCACATTGAATGGAGAAATAATAACAATCTATATATGTACTTTCAAGGTTAATGAAAATGCAACTATTAGCTTCAGCTTCATCCTTTTAGTCAAAGATAAATGCCTAGGAACATCAAAGACTGCATTCTTTTATTGGTTTTTGTCATTGAACTGTGCCTCTTCTGAGGCAATGCCTTGAATTGTTTTACTCACTCAAACAAACCACAGTACTTAATCTGATATTCATTTTATAGATCTCTGATTACTAAACGGTATCTTTTATATCTGTTATCTGTTACTTGTTTCAGTCATTTGACTGTGGCCATGCTTGGGTATTGCCTTAAGGGGTTTTAGTTGAACAAATTGACCCCAGTACTTTTTTTTTTGATCCTGATACTTATTCTATCAGTCTCTTTTGCTTAACTGCTATCTAGCCAATTTGAACACAAAACAAGTCGGATATTAGGGCTGAATATGGTCAGTTTAAATACTAAAGGGTTAATGTCACAAAAAAAAAAGAAAAAACAAAGGTAGGTTTTTTCATGGCATGCTTTTGATTATAAGTCTGTATAATCAGAGCTGACCTGGGGTTAAACAATAACAGCAATAATAATTACATGTACTAGAATATTTAAATCCCCAAACCCTAGATATAATAGTTGTGACTATTAGTTTGTTTAGACCCACTCCAGTAGCTAACAAGCAAATCTTACCATTTGTAAACAGCTCTTAAGCTTCTGAATAACTCATCATGAAATCAGTCAAGGAGTACTTGAGATGTTCGTGAATTAAGTAATTGTACTCTATGTTCTGGTTAAGCAAATATTAGATGATATAATCTTTTACTTGCTTCGGTCATTAGATTATGTCCATGCTGGTGTACCACCTTGAATTTTTAATCGAATGATTCAACCTCAGTACTTTTTTTTTAAGCTGGTTGCTTATTGTATTGGTGTCTTTTGCATAACTGCTATGTTACGTGGATGTAAACACACCAACACCAATTGTCAAGGGGTGGTGGGAGACAAAGACTCTCACATACACATGCATACACAACAGGCTTCTTTCAGTTTCTGTCTACCAAATCCACTTAAAAGGCTTTGTTCAGCCCAAGGTGCCATGCAGTAAGACTGAACCTAGAACCATGTGGTTGAGAAGTAAGCTTTTTACTACCCAACCATGCCTGAGGCATCTCTCGTTTGTGAAAGCAGTCAAGTTTATTTCAAATATTCTCATTTTAAAAATCATCCCTGGCTAATTGTTGAGAGGACATTGGTGTTGCCTTTGCAGAGGTTTGCGCTCTCTGAGTGCTCTTGTTGCTATAGGTATCAACCCACAGGTGTTGAAAGTGTGCACCAATTGCATCAGTCTCCTTTGCCTGGCAGAAGTCATTGTCATTGTGCTTCCTTATAAAAATAAAAACAATAAATAAATTCATTCAGTATTGTATTTGGGTGTGTTTTCCTGAGTTACCTGGGAAACGCCCCCAAATGCAATACCCAAATTTTAATAATAAACACAAAAATTAATTTAGGATCAATTTTCTCATTTAGCACAAATTTTGTACTGGGCTGCAAGCACCCATATTATTTTTAATCTTTGAAGAAAATGTTTCATTTTCTTTTGTGCTGAAGCATCAGTATTATTTGTCTATGAAGCGTCAAATATCTTTCTGTTATACACTTTCATTTGTAGACATTTTCTCTCTTTTTCCTCTGTATCTTTCTTCCCCTCTTTCTCCATTTCATACCTCTTTACCTCTCTCATAGTAGTTCTCTTTCTTTACTTTCTTTTTGTTTACATTATTGTTTTTTCCTCGCCATCTCTCCAATTCCATTATTTTGTTTCCTTCTTTCTCTTCCTCTTTTTCCCCATCATCTTTCCTTACAATTCTTTCCTTGTCTTTTATTATCTCTACCTCTTTGTCACACATTATCATTCACGCTCACACAACCGCACACACACACACACACACACACACACACTCATGCACACACAACCTTCTCTTTCTCTGTTTCATTTAGCTTCTTTTTGTTTCTCTCACAGTTTCTCTCTCTCTCTCTCTCTCTCTCTCTGTGCTTCATTCTCTCACACCACCTCTCAACTCTTTCGAACTCTATCTATTTTGTCTTTATTCTCTGACCCTCTACTTTGTTTCATTATCTCTTCCTTCAATTCTCAGCTCCTTATCGACTTATCACCATTGTCTTATATCGTCCACCATCTTTTAACATCTTTGTTCATTGTCTCAATTTCTAATTTTATTTTTCCAGCCCACCTCTTTCTATTGCCTTTCATCTCTTTATTCTAAATCTCTCTTCAGTTTCAATCTAGTGACTCTGCAAAAATTCAATTCCTAAATTGACAAAAACTCTCCAATAACGGTAATGATTTCTAACAATAGAACTCTATAATGAGACTATCCTGACAAGCAGACAGTCACATGAGGTTGAGGACATGACGTCTTTAGTGCTGGTACCACAAAAAATAAGACAGGAAAATAAAGAAGAAATTTAAATGCACTCAGAACACTTTGTAAAATGTTAAGAGGATGTTTTAGTCTTGTTAAGGGCATGGCACTGCCCTACTATTGGTGCCATGAAAAAAGCCCAGTACCAGTGGTTGGTGTTAAGAAGGTAATCTTACCAAAGGAACCAAGGAAAAAATGAAATTCTTAAATGAGATGTCATTCTCTAATTCATCTAGGTTAGCAGCACTCATGAATATGGGCAAACTCTAGTTCTGGCAATTTGTTTAAGCAGGCCTCAAACATCTCATAATACCTTCGCGCTTTAGTTTGCCCTCTATTATTTATCTTGTTTCTCTCCATGAAATTCAATTGAATTCAGTTGTTGTCTTAAATTCATGCTTATTCATTTTCTAAGCTTCCTAAATTCATGCTACGTTATATTCTAATCACCTAGAATTCATTGCTCTTTTAAAAATTACGATTTATGCATTGTTGTCTCTCAAATATTTAAAATCTACAATTAAGAGCCCTATCTACTCGCTGGCGGTAACCCGCCCTCCCACCCCCTCCACCAGAAGTTCATTCCTCTGTCATCCTGTCAACCTCGGCTGTCTCCCGGAACCCATCTAGTAGCCTTGGCCATCCTCTCCCCTACCTTTGGGTAGCGCATTAAGTTTTGAGAAATGTTTTGCAGGTTGTAGGTACTGTTTTGCTTATGAATTCTTCCAATTGCAAGTTTTCTTTTCAGGTACACGACACTGCTTTTCCCCTTCCCAGGCTACAGGCCCACACCCCCAACACCCATACTGTTAGGATTGGCACTCTCAACGTCGGCACGCTGAAAGGTAGATCTGGTGAAATTGTTGAGATGCTTGAACGGAGACGCGTAGATATGTGCTGCATCCAGGAAGTAAGATGGAGAGGAGGTTCTGCGAGGTTCCTCACAGGCAAAGAACACAGGTACAAGATTTTCTGGGCAGGGAACACTGACGGGGTCGGGGGCGTAGGAATACTTCTAGCGGAGAAATGGGTGGATAAGGTAATCGAGGTCGTTAGAGTAAGTGACAGAGTACTTAAGATCAGACTAGTGCTTCATCATAGATTAGCTACTGTCATCTCAGCCTATGCACCTCAACCGGGGCTACCAGATGGTCTGAAAGACCAATTCTATGACACCCTCTTGCAAACTACCTCGTTGACGAGTGACAGGGACCTTCTCTTTGTGGCTGGAGACTTCAACGGTCATGTCGGACGTCGTGCTGGAGGCTTCCATGGCATACATGGAGGCTATGGCTTCGGTTCCCGCAACGAGGAGGGAACCAGACTGCTGGAGTTCTGTGATGCAACCAATCTTATGGTCTGCAATACCAACTTCAGGAAACCTGCCAGTCACCTAGTCACCTACCGCTCCGGCAGACACTCTAGCCAAATCGACTACATCCTCGCCAGAAATAGGGAAAGAGGGCAGCTTATAAATGCCAAAACCTACCCTGCCGAAGAATGTACCCCACAACATAGATTAGTAGTTAGCGACTTTGGGATCAAGGCAAAATGGGTGCCCAGAATTAGACAGGCTTGGAGAAGAAGGGTGTGGAAGCTTAAAGACCCTGCAAACGGACAGAGACTTAGAGACAAGTTACTTGAAGCATTTAACGAAATAGAAGGGGATATAGCATCATACAACGTGGAAGACAATTGGAGATTTCTGCGGGACAACCTGTTGAAAGCCACCGACCAGATTTGTGGGTGGTGTAAGGTCCCCTCCCGACCCAGAGTAACGTGGTGGTGGAACAAGGAGGTAGACAGGGCTATTAGACAAAAGAAACAGGCTTGGAAGGACTGGAAGAACGGTGGTAGCAGGGAATTGTACCAATGTGCCAGAAGGGAGGCTAGGCGACAGGTTTATTTAGCCAGAGGGGAAGCAGATAAGGAAAGATTTGCCAATGTTCTGCGCCGTGAGGACCAAAGACTCGAGGTATTTCGTGTTGCAAGACAGTGTAGGAGAGAGAATAGTGATGTTGTAGGAGAGAAATGTGTTCGCATGGATGATGGTATGCTTGCATTAAATGAGGTTGCAAAGAAAGAGGTCTGGAGATGCCACTACGATAGATTGCTTAATAAAGAGAATGAATGGGAGAAAGAGAGCCTGCCGTATGTCGACCCAATAGAGGGACCAGCTATCCGAGTTGATAGTACCAGGGTAGATAAAGCAATTAAGAGTATGAAGACCGGGAAAGCCCCCGGCCCATCAGGAATCACTGCAGAGATGCTCAAAATATCTGGCAGTGTTGGCTATAGCCTAGTCACCCGTATTACGAACCAGGTGATACACGAAGGAGTCATACCCAATGACTGGTGTAGCAGCATCATAGTCAACTGCTACAAAGGTAAAGGGGACGCTTTAGATACAAATAATTACAGAGGCATCAAGCTGTTAGATCAGGTTATGAAAGTTACAGAGAGGGTCATAGCCCAACTAATTAGGGAGCGAATCAATTTAGATGAGATGCAGTTTGGGTTCGTGCCAGGTAAAAGCACTACTGATGCCTTATTTCTAGTGAGACAGTTGCAGGAGAAATACCTAGCTAAGGATAAACCTCTGTACCTGGCTTTCGTTGACATGGAGAAAGCCTTTGACAGGGTCCCCCGATCCCTTATCTGGTGGTCAATGAGGAAACTTGGGATAGAAGAATGGTTAGTGAGAGCTGTGCGAGCCATGTACAGAGATGCTGCCAGTAAGGTGAGGGTTGGAAATGAGTACAGCAATGAATTCCGGGTAGAGGTAGGGGTCCACCAAGGTTCAGTCCTCAGCCCCCTCTTATTTACCATAGTCCTCCAGGCAATCACAGAGGAGTTCAAGACAGGTTGCCCTTGGGAGCTCCTCTATGCTGATGACCTTGCCCTAATTGCGGAGTCACTATCAGAACTAGAGGAGAAGTTTCAGGTGTGGAAGCAAGGTCTAGAATTGAAGGGCCTTAGAGTCAACCTAACTAAAACCAAAATCCTAATAAGTAGGAAGGTAGATAAAACACAAACCCCTTCAGGTAGATGGCCCTGCTCAGTATGTAGAAAAGGAGTAGGTAGTAACTCTATAAGATGTACCCGGTGCAAGCTATGGACACATAAGAGGTGCAGCAACATCAAAGGCAGGTTAACTAGCAAGTTAGTTTTTGTTTGTGGCAGATGTTCAGGTGCAATAAAGACTGCAAACAAACAGGAAACAACTTCTATCTCATTCCAGGGTGAAAAACTAGAGGTAGTCGATAGCTTCCGCTATCTGGGCGACCAAGTTAGTAGTGGGGGTGGGTGCGCTGAAAGTGTAGCTGCTAGAATAAGAATAGCCTGGGCAAAGTTTAGAGAGCTCTTACCCCTGCTGGCGACAAAGGGACTCTCACTCAGAGTAAAAGGCAGACTGTATGACGCATGCGTACGAACAACCATGCTACATGGCAGTGAAACATGGGCTGTAACTGCTGAGGACATACGTAAGCTCGCAAGGAATGAAGCCAGTATGCTCCGTTGGATGTGTAATGTCAATGTGAATACCCGTCAGAGTGTAAGTATCTTGAGAGAAAAGCTGAACATTAGAAGCATCAGTTGTGGCGTGCAAGAGAGACGATTGCGCTGGTATGGACATGTGGTGAGAATGGAGGAGGATAGCTGCGTGAAAAAGTGCCACACCCTAACAGTTGAGGGAACCCGTGGAAGAGGTAGGCCCAGGAAGACCTGAGCTGAGGTGGTGAGGCAAGACCTTCGTACATTGGGCCTCACCGAGGCGATGACTACGGACCGAGACCTTTGGAAATGTGCTGTGCGTGAGAAGACCCGGCAAGCCAAGTAAGATCGTTGCCAGTGCCCCTGGACTGGTTCTTGTGCGGGTGGCACATGAGATGCACCATTTTGAGCGTGGCCGTTGCCAGTACCGCCTGACTGGCTCCTGTAGGATTTTCGAGCGAGATCGTTGCCAGTGCCCCTGGACTGGCTTGTGCGGGTGGCACATAAAAGACACCATTTCGAGCGTGGCCGTTTCCGTGCGGGTGACACGTAAAAGCACCCACTACACTCTCTGAGTGGTTGGCGTTAGGAAGGGCATCCAGCTGTAGAAACTCTGCCAAATCAGACTGGAGCCTGGTGTTGCCATCCGGTTTCACCAGTCCTCAGTCAAATCGTCCAACCCATGCTAGCATGGAAAGCGGACGTTAAACGATGATGATGAATTCTTGCATGACGATGATGATGATATTCTTTCTTTCTTGCCTTTAACCCTCCAACGCAGAGTATAGGCCACTTATAATTGAATTCCATGTCGCATAATTTTTCGCTTCTGTAATTATACTCTGCCATGAATGTCCCTCTTTCTCTAGTTCCTTTTGTGTTGATCTACGCCACAAGTTCTTAGGCCTACCCATCTTTCTATATCCATCCGGATTCCACTGTAATGCACTTTTCGCTACATTTGGTGTGTCCTTTCTAATTGTGCTACCAATCCACTTCCACTTCTTCTTAAATATTTGCTCCCTAATCGAAACTTGATTCGTTTTTTGCCATAGCTCCATATTGCTTATGTGTTCGGGCCATCTGATTTTAAGTATACTATGCAAGGACCTGTTGATGAATGATTATATTTGGTTATTTGACTTAACTGTTGTTCGCCATGTCTCAACCCCATAAAGTGATGATGATGATATGCAAGGTCATGTACTTTTAGGCAGAGAAAAATCAACTAAATTGATCACAATGTTTGACTGGTACTTCATGTATCAACCCCACAAACGACTAAAAAGCAAGTTCAGCATTCAGTAGAATTTGAAATTGAAAAAATAAACTAATATGGTTTTGTGTTTAAGAAACTTGCTTTGCAACTATGGAGTTTTGGGTTTAGCACCGTGGGCAAGTCTCTTCTACTATAACCCCAGAACAACCAGTGCTTTGTGAGTGAATTTGGTAGGCAGAAACTATTCTTTTAAGGCGGCGAACTAGCAGAAACGTTAGCGCGCCAGGCGAAATGCTTAGCGGTATTTCGTCTGCTGCTACGTTCTGAGTTCAAATTCTGCCGAGGTCGACTTTACCTTTCATCCTTTTGGGGCTGATTAAATAAGTACCAGTTACGCACTGGGGTCGATATAATTGACTTAATACGTTTGCCTGTCCTTGTTTGTCCCCTCTGTGTGTAGCCCCTCAGTTTCTAGACATGAGTGGTCCCGAGACCAAGGCCTCTACTACGATTTTTAAGAAATGTGGTGGAAAACTAGCTCAGGAAGGCAGGGACACTACTCCATGGACCCTTTTGGAGCCCCCATCCTTTATTGTTTATTCATGTTTAATAATAGTGTTTTCTTTATGGTTGTAAATATTGTATATGTATAGACATAGCTGTGTCATTAAGAAGTTTACTAGTCAGGCCATGAAGGACTGCTGCAGCCTGGCCTGTCCCATGACTGAAACCAGTAAAAGTATGAAGTAAATGAAAGTTAGTCTTGTAAATAATTGGTAGTCTGTATACCATTCCAGCTACTTATTCCAGGCATGGTTGTGTTCTATGAATGCGTATTACTTGACTGTCTTTTGGAGGAAAAGCTTCCTTCTCAATCTTTACACACACACACACACACACACACACACACAAGCACATTCACACACATTCAGTCACTCTCTGTCCGTACCGCCTCTTTCAATACTCCTTATACATTATTTGTCTCTTCATTTAAATTGTGTGGAAACAGATTGCAAATTCATTAGAGAGTTAGACAATAATGCATTGTGGTAGGTATCTTATTACCTCCCTTTACTTTGTGTCCAACCCCTGTCCTGGTTGATATTGCCTTTAATCCTTCTGAGATCAAGGAAACAAATCTTGATTATGCAGTGGCTTTTGTTTAATGAAATTTACCCTTGCTAGTACCCCGGTATGGGAAACTAGCGAGAGTAAGAAGACGGTGGGAAACGTTTAGTGAGTTGTTACACTGGCACGTTAGAAAAATTATTCGAGCGAGGTCATTGCCAGTGCCACTGGATTGGTTCCTGTGCAGGTGGCACATAAAAAACACCATTTTGAGCATGGCCATTGCCAGTACCGCGTGAGTGGCCCTCATGCCAGTGGCATGTAAAAGCACCCATTACACTCCTGGAGTGGTTGGCGTTAGGAAGGGCATCCAGCTGTAGAAACTCTGCCAGATCAGATTGGAGCCTGGTGTAGCCATCTGGTTCACTAGTCCTCAGTCAAATCGTCCAACCCATGCCAGCATGGAAAGCGGACGTTAAACGATGATGATGATGATGATGATGTTGGTACTAAAGGGATTCTTTTTCCAAATGAAGTATAGGTGTAATACCAACGCAAAACATGGACGATAGATGTAGAGAATTTGTGAAACTGGAAAGAATGAAGTATGTACCACTGGATGTGTAATGTTGGTGTTCATGAGTGATGGAGCACAAATGAGCTGGGGAAAAGAAGGCCTTATGATTAGATGTAACAGGCAAGGGAAAAGAATGTGGTAATGTAGATTGGGGATGTCAGTTGTGGAAAGAAGTACCATGTACTCTAAGTTGCATAACTATGTGGAAGAGTAAGAGTGTAGAAAGACTTGAGGAAAAATGGTGAAGGATGATCTCAAGAAACTGGACCTCATGATGGAAAATGACAAATATCCTCAACAAGTGGCAAAACACTGTGCTAGAGGAGACTCATCTAACCCATGCAAGCATGGAAAAGCGGAAGTAAAATGATAACACATTTATCTTATATTTATTCATTTTTATTTCTCTGTTTTGTCTTGTAGTCATTCTTTTGTTTATAATGGTATTTATGTGTACACATATAAATTTAAGCATGCATGTGTGTGTGTGTGTGTGTGTGCATGTATATGTATATATATGTGTGTATATATATAATTTGTATGTTTGTGTTTATTAGTGTGTGCGTTTGAACATATATGTAGATCTGTTCAAATCTGTGTTTGACATTTAAAAATACTTTGACTGCATCTTCTCTATCTTTTTTTCCCACTGATCTGTCGTGCTATTTTTTTTTATTTATCTATCTATCTATTTATCTATTTATTTATTTATTTATTTTACTTAGATTTGAGACACTCAATCTGCCTGTTTGTCTATCTTTAGTAAACGACTGTGCGGTTTATAAGACAGGCCCAGGACTGGTCTGAATATAGTACACTGCAAACACCACACACAAGAGGAAATTATACTTCTCACACTGTTTACAGAATCTAACAAGTGTTGGGAGAGGAGACTGGTTTTAATTTCTCTATTTTATATATATATATTCTTTATTTTTGCCTTTTGGCCTTTCACTGTAAATCAGTTAAAAGGGTTCTTTATATATACATACATATGGATACACATTCACACACATAAATCTAATCACTCACATATATATATAAAAGGAAACTTAATTATTTACATATGAGTATATTCTAAAAAGAAGTTCAGTGATTCTTTTTTTTTTTTTCATTTTATTTCTAATTATTTTTTTTTTAAGCACTATATTTTCCATTCTTCAACTGCTGCCTTGAATTAAATCTACAGTTGGAATATTCCATATTATATCTTTGGTAAATTTTGAAGGTGAAAGCATAAAAGTGTTGAAATGGTAAAGAAAGAAAAACAAATGCTGACGAAACCCTCACAAACCTGGAACGAATAATAACAAGAGATTAAAAAAAATCAGATACGGCCATTTATTATTTATACTTCATACATGTTTATTTAATTTTTATAAGAAGCAAAAAAAAAAAAAAAAAAAAACTACAAAAAACCTCTTCTCTGGAAGTAAGAAGAGAAAACAAAACAAAATAACAGAAAATGCCAAAAATTGAGATTCTTTGATGAGACTTAATGAAGCTGGTCTTTTAGTCATTTGGATTAATCTGGATGAAACATTTGGGAAAGTAACACATATTCACAGACATATATACATACATATATATATATATATATATATATATATATATATATATATTATTTATACATATGCATGTATATATTATACATACACATAAATGGTAAATAACGAGGAATTGATTTTCTCACTTCTGGATTTATTGATTGATTGATTAAACAGCTCATAAGTATGGTAGGAAAGAAAGATTCTTTTCTTTGGCTCTTCATTTTTGGTTTTCACTTATTGACTCATTGTCACTTCCTAATTATCTGGCATATCATATCGGTTCTATAAATATTTACTTAGATAATTCTCCCCGAACCTCTTCTGTTTTACACTAAGTTTTCTTTCTTACCATTTAATATACCAGAAATATAAAACAACACATTCGTGTACTTACTTCAAATGTATTAATGTGCGTGTGTGTGTATACACACACACACACACACACACACACACACACACACACATATATTCAAACACTCACATAGCAATACATAGAACCTATATATACATGCACACACGTTTAAAGTGACTTGTACTGAAATGTTTATTTTCCTTTCCCTGCTATATTCAATGAAGATATAAATATGAGGGAATAGCAACGTTATATATATATATATATATATATATATATAAAACCTTTGTGTTTGTATCATATGTTTGTAAGTTTATTTTAGTAATTGTGACTAAGGCTTTGTTGGAGTATCACCTCTTCATGTGTAAAGGAGTTAGGGTTACCTATTCAGGCCTAAAGGTTTTGTGAAAAAGAATCTTACGGTTCATTCTACTTAGCAGTTGATTTACAAAATACAAATACACGCACACACACACACACACATACATAGAGAAAGATATAAAATCTGTAAATGTACAAACATCCAGATTTCTGAGTACCATAATTTTTTTCTATAATATAATTTCTGTACATCACCTCCAAACCTTCCAATATATATATATATATATATATTTACAGATAGATATATAGATATGTGTTTACATTTATGGTGATATACATTTATATCTTTTAGAGATGTTATAGTTTGAATTATGAAGTGACTGCATATAAATATATAATACACAAACACACACACATATATTGTATTTATTTCTGCGCTTTGCTATACTGCATCTTGGTCTATTTTAGGCAGTTCTAGTAATATGTTAGTATTTCTGAGAAGCGATTCCTATCCCCTTGCTCAATTTGTCTCTGTTCATGGGGAAAATGTCACTGTGAGTTGTTCCCCGTGACCCTTTCTAAAGTGCAGTTTAATTGACTCTGTGAGAGACAGTGAGAAAGACTGAATATTCAACCCCCCTCTCTTACTTGATTTTTGTACTTTATTTATTGATTTAAGATGGATGAGGAGAAAGATTAATGTGCCCTTTGGTTTGGTTTGGTTTTTTTTGTGCCCTTTTAAAGGTTTCCCAGTTTCAATGGCATATATGTTCACCAGCTGGACGGGACGCCAGTCCATCGCAGCGTTACTCATTTTTGCCAGCTGAGTGGACTGGAGCAACATGAAATGAAGTGTTTTGCTCAAGAATACAACGCGTCGCCCGATCCAAGAATCGAAACCACAATCTTACAATCGTGATGCTGACACCCTAACCACTAAGCCACACGCCTCCACGACCCTTGGTTTTAGCAGAGTTCAAACTCAGAGTGCATAAGCTTGAAACAAATACAGCAAGGCATTCTGTCTGATACTCTATCAACTTAGCCTATTCACATCATATATATATATATATATATATACCTCACATATATATATATATATATATATATATATATATATACCTCACATAGAAAAATGCGTACAGGCTAATTGTACATTAATTTATATTATATTACACCCTATTTTGTATTGAGTGCTCTAAATTTTTAATCAGATAATGATTTTATATTATACATATGCACTCATACACATGGATTTAGCCAAGTATCAAATTACACATTGGCATCTATTTTGACCTTGAATTGTAAATGTGACAGATTTGTTTGCCAATCAAAAATAAATTTCAGGCCTAATGTTGACTGTCTTTGAGTATTTCCTCTGTGAAACTTCAAAGCAAAATAAGAATGAATTTATTCCTGAGTAGCATTTAAACAATATTTCCTTTGTACAGTGATAAACCTTGATTGAAAAGTATAGCAATCATTCATATCTCTTACTCTCATTACTAGACTTTGGCTGCCTTGAAAAAAAATTGCAGCCACGGATAATATACATAGACATACTGTATATAGAAACCTTAATAGGGCTACTACATAGACATTTGGCCTTCTAGAAATAGTAACCAAATCCTTCTCATATCACAGCCAGCCATTAAAAACAAAAACAAAAGGACAATCTAAATCAATATACATTAAACCTGAAAAATAATGTCTGAAAGATCAAGAGACATAAGCAAACAAAGAATTTGCAAGTTAAACTAGCTATATTTGCAGAAGAATTGTAATTGCTTTGGTTTGATTCTTCACTTTAAGCCAGTTTTTAGGTTTGAAGAATTCAACCAATACAGCAGCCTCGTTTTTATTACAACACCACCAACATCCAAAGAATTATTGACTATTTCTTTGGATGTTTGCTCCTAGATTTATTTGTAAAGTTTAAATTAAATGAAAATTACATTGTTGTTACATAGCTGTAAAAATGGATACACACCATAACATCAAACACAAATCTTTTATATTTGATTGGTTGATGATTAATAATCTCGCAATATCTCCTAATTATTTCTGAGAAATCGTCTATTATTATTATCATCATCATCATCCTCAGCCTCATTATTATTATTATTATTATTATTATTATTATTATCTGAATATTATAAATATTTAAGCATTTTATTATTTCCCCCTTTTTTTTAATTTGCACTTTTAAGATTCTTGAAGATGAAAGTGTAGTGAAAGCACGCAATATAAACTATTGAATTAGAAACAACAAAAACAACAACAACAGTAGTAATAGTAATAATAATAATAATAATAATAATGATTATTTATTTATTTGCCTCAATGGCTACAAAAATGGTACATTACAAAACCAGTATAAATAACAAAATGTATATAACCAGGTGCTAGTCGGCAGAAACATATAATATAGGAAATATAATTTATCATTACAAGTGAAATATCTATGGCTAAATAGGAATATAATAAATAAGAATATAGTTGTATAGTTATCATATAAGTCATGTTTTATTTCCTTTTTAGTGCTCATAATTTCACTAGAAATTCTCTCTTTTCTTAGTAATATCAACAAGCATTTATTGGTGTATTTTCAGGATTCCACTTTGAATTACTTTCTGTTTGCCAAATTAAAGAATGTCACTCACAACATTATTAACACTTTATTACGTACTTCAAATTGCTTACTGGCAATTGGTTTCAAGCAATCATACTTGCCTTGTATACACTCTAAATCAGTGTTATCTATTGTAATTGCAAATGGACTGTGTTTCTTAGTTCTGTAACCATCTGTTATGATTTGGACAGTTACATAACTAGCACAATGTTTTCATGTGTTCAGAGAAATCGGAAAAGTTTTCTAGATGATAAAGGTAAGAAAATCTATTAAAAAAAAATATTAAAATAATAATTTTGCATTTTCTTCCATTTGATAATTATCATTTCCTTCTTCTTTCTTTGCCTACTGTTTTATTTGTTATATTTAGTAAAAATGTCTAAGTAAACATTTCAATACTGGCAAGATTCCAAAAATGGTATTTTCCCCCATATTATAACATTCATCTCATGGTCAAAGTGTTGCATAGTTAGAGATGCTGCATGTAATGTGTTCTGTAATGTGTTTATTCAAACAGTCCAGTACAGGTTTCACAAGAGAATGTGACACAGGAATATCCTTGCCACAAATCAACTTATATCACTTTAGAACTATTTATAGTGAGATTAATTGATGATGCAGACTATCTTTAGTCTCCCTATATCCCCCATTGTTTACTTTATCGGATATTGAGTTCACATCTACTTCACATATTTTTGCTATGCATTTGATTTCAATTATCTTGATGTTTGAGATGGTTGTCAGGTGTGACACCTTGTGTGACACTGTGTGACACCTTGGGCTAATATCTGTTACTAAAGCCTGGGCAAATCAAAGCCTTGTGTGTGGATTTAGCAGACAGAAACTGAAAGAGTCCATCATGTGTGTGTGTATCCTTGTCTTAACATTGCATGATAGTTGTAAATAGGTATTACTATCACAGAAGCAGCATCCTTTTTTTTTGTCTTCCCCAATCTTACAACATATCCAACCATGACAAAATATCACTATGCTGTGCTTGGAGACAGGTGAGGGTTTCCAGCTGTAAAAGAACTCACTCCAATGAATTCTTAACTGACTGATGCAAAGCATGGAAAATTACATGATAAAGCAATGACAATGATGAATAAACGAAGGGGTGCTGAAAAGTTCCTGGCTTTAAAGGTATCACGAAAGGCCTGGTTGGAGGCCCAGCCTTCCAAGTTCTTTTACAGGGGTTTAGAAAAACTGAAGGACTGCTGCAATAAGTGTGTGAATCTGAGAGAGGAATATATAAAATCATAATTAACTCATCCTCCTGTATTTTTTTTTTCAACACCAGGAACTTTTCAGCACCCCATTGTATATGTCAGATGATTAATTTTAGCAAACTAATTAATTGTACATGTATGTTATATAAGCAATTTGAGATAGAGATAGGAGCAACAAGCCCATTGACTGTTTGTTGTTCTTTTCTGCTTCAAATTGTTTCTTATAATGCTTGATATGATTTACTTTAAAGCTTTAGAAGTGAATTTTAAAATATCATTATGAATATTTATTCTTTCTCTTGAATAATTGTTGTAAATATTTCCGTATTATCTCACAAGGCCACATTTGAAAAAAACTATAAGCCTATGCATGTTGGGGTATTTATCTTGAGTCTGTTTGTTGCCATAAAACTAGGGCTGTACCCAGCCCTGGGGAGCCTCTTTGGGTTTACATAGCATTAGCATATATAATAGTTGTTTTGTTGTGACTCAGTACCTAGATATTTGTGGGTCCTCACTTTACCTACAGGACAGAAATAGGTCACAAATCTGTTGATAAATAAACCCTATAACTGATGAATATCTATTTATCTGAAGTGGTGTCACATTTTATCTCTGATTCACTTAACACCACATAAACAGAACTAAAGAGTAGTTTTATGTCTATTGAAAGTCCTATAGGATATATGACATTTTACTTTTGTCTGAAACTAAGAATTTTATCATCTCTGTTTCTAAACATCCCTATTTTAACAATTTCATTTCATTTTATTTTAACAATTTTATTTCATCTGTTGTATAACTATGAAAATTAAATTTTTTTTTCCCTTCATATCACAACTTACTTCCCAAGTAGCTTTTCCTTTTTTATCATTTGCCATCCAAATAAATGAAAGCATCATCACCCTCCTCATCATTCATTGTTTTAACCCTTTAACATTCAGATTATTCTGTCAAATGTAATGCTTATTTACTCACATTGTTTTGAACTAATCATGGACTGTATTGTAGCTTTGAGATTTTCATGACGTGATTGCTTATTTTTAGAAGGACATAGTAGGGTAGGTGTGAGAGGCTGTATCTGACTGGTTTGAATATAAAATGTAGAATATTTTGACCAGATCTGGCTGGTTTGAATGTTAAAGGGTTA
>NC_142928.1:23285881-23395881 GCF_046866305.1 Octopus bimaculoides
ACAACACCATCACCATCAATGTCTTTACATACAGACATAGAACAAATATATCTTTCATATGAGGGTCTCAACAACATCAGACCTCACTTTATTATATCTACCAATGCTTTTGCATTTTTCACCCAGGGTCCATCATCCATTCATAATCCATACCCAGATTCCTTCAGTCATCACTCCTGCCTGCTTCTGCTGACACCTTTAATTGCAATCTTCTCATTCAGCTCACCTGTAATTTGACAGAGTGCATGTACTTTTACTCATGGAAAACAGTACATTGTAAAACTTAATAGGAAACATACAGGAACTTACTGTATATAGTGCTCAGATGCACTACAACTCATCAAGAAAAGTTAAAAGAGGTGACAGAGGAGACATGTAAGTAAAATAGAGAAAGACAGTTGTCAAGGCCAGAATTACATGCACAGTTGTTGTTGGCACTCCGTCGCTTACGACGTCGAGGGTTCCAGTTGATCCGATCAACAGAACAGCCTGCTTGTGAAATTAACGTGCAAGTGGCTGAGCACTCCACAGACACACGTACCCTTAACATAGCTCTCGGGGATATTCAGCGTGACACAGTGTGACAAAGCTGACCCTTTGAATTACAGGCACAACAGAAACAGGAAGTAAGAGTGAGAGAAAGTTGTGGTGAAAGAGTACAGCAGGGTTCGCCACCATCCCCTGCCGGAGCCTCGTGGAGCTTTAGGTGTTTTCGCTCAATAAACACTCACAACGCCTGGTCTGGGAATCGAAACCACGATCCTATGACTGTGAGTCTGCTGCCCTAACCACTGGGCCATTGCGCCTCCACACATGCACAGAGCAGAGAATAAAAGTGTCATAAAGAATAAGGGTGCATAGGTATTCCAGGAGTAATGTTGGTGAATTTTGAGTAGCATGGAATTTTGGAAGGTTGCAGTGTCCTGACAATTAACAACAGATATTTGTAGTTTATTCCATGTTTAGCATGACATTGTCTGATCATGCTCCATAATTGTTGTGGTAATTGTTTCAACAGGTTTTTGGCATTGATTGAGTAGGTCTTCAACATAGCATCTTTCAAATTCTAGCATAATAGCTTTTTACTCCTAAGTTTTGTTTGAGCAGATACAAGCATTGGTACCTTCTTTAAATGACTCATCTATCATGCATTATCACCTTCACATGACATATCCAAACCAACATAAGTCAATGCTCAATCTTACATCAAAGCCATTGATTCCTGACCATTATCTGAACTCATTAGCACTCATCACCGTCATCATCATTTAATATCCATGTTCCATACCGACATGAATTGCATGAATCAATATGATCTGACTAGCCTGAGGGCTGAGTTTCTCTCCTGTGTCTGCTTGGGCAAGATTTCTTTTGTTGGAGACACTTCCTAACACCAACCACTTTACAGAGTATGCTGGATATTTTTTTTTTTTTTGGCACCAGCACCAGTAAGGTCATCAAGAAAATTTATGTTGTAGCTGATATAGATCATAATTAGCCCATTCCTTTCTATCATAGCATAATATTTGGTTTGCAGACTGAACTTATTACTTGGTTTAACCCCCATCACCTGGTCATTGAGTGTCTTTAACAGTGTTCACTCCATTGCAAACATTTACACTTTGCCCATGTTATCTTTATATTCATTGTCAATATTTATCTGCTGATGTTCAAGTTGTATGTAGGCTGCATCAATCTCCTCCGGAGCTTGCAGGGGTGACAGGAATAGAGCATGCTCCTTGTAACTCTTCATATTTCACAGCACCACAGTTCTTATGTTGTTCAAAGATGTGGCAGTTCTCTGAACTTCTTTCCTTGTTTCAATCATTGGACTGTAGCCGTGCTGGGGTTTAGTCAGCCTTGAAGGGTTTAGTCAAACAATTTGACTTCAGTACTTATTTTTTTAACTCTGGTACATATTTTATCAGTCTTCTTTGCTTAGCTGATAAGCTACAGGGACACAGACAAACAAACACAAGTTTTCAAGCAGTGTGTGTGTGTGTGTGTGTGTGTTTAAGGAGCAAACACAAACACTGACATGTGCACACATACTCACTCATATATGGTGGGCTTCTACACAGTTTCCATCTACCAAATTCACCTATAAGGCATTGGTCAGTTATGGGTTGCGTGATCTGATCAATAAGTATCCAGACTGTTGCTATAGCAACGAAGCTGAAGCATGCAGAGTGAAGCTGCTTGGCACAAATTGAACATGGACTCTGTTGTGCACGTGCACTAAGTTTTAACGTTCTAGCTCACTTCTGTTGTTTACAGCAGTGCTTGGAAGGAACGTGTGTAATGTATAGTTGAAGACACTTGGCCAAAGTACTGTACCGTGAAATTGAACTCAAACCCATGTGGTTGCAAAGTGAGTTTCTTAACCACAAAACCATGCCTGCTAATAAAATAAACTGCTAATTTGAAAGCAACCAATTTAGAATCCACTGAAACTAACAATGGTCTGCATCACTGTCAGTAAAAAAAATATTAAAATTTGGAAAATAAGTTTATATGTTATGAAGAGAAGGGGGTTCTGACGTTTTGGGTAATATTCATCATCACCAATGTTTAATGTCAACTTTTCCAAGCTTGCATGGGTTGGATAGAATTTGCTGAAGCAGATTTTTTATGGCTAGATACCCTTCCTTTTGCCAACTCTCATCTATTTCCAAATAAGGTAATATTTCCCTTTGACTAGACATATCTCCGAAGATTGAAAACAAAGGACACTGCCTGCATGACAGCGACACTTGCTTACAACTGTCACATGATTTCAAGTGAAGGAGACTGTAACATACACACATATACATATATGATGGGCTTCTTTCAGTTTCTGTCTATTATAGCCGTTGATAAGGCTTTGGTCAGCCCAAGGCTGACTCTTGCCTACAGTGTCACACTGTGGAACTGAACTTGAAACCATGTTATTAGGTGCAGACTTCTTATACACACAACCACAGTTGTGAATTAAAAACTTAAAAGATGTTGGTATGAAATGCTGCAAAGATGTGAGTAAATTGTAAAAAGTGTGTGTGTTAACTGGAAAATTGATATGACTATCAGAACACAGAAATATGCTAACATGCTATAGCAAAACGTATATGTAACACAATGGAAAGCATAATTTCAGATTAGTGGGGGAAAAAAAAAATTTGGACACTAAAACAAAATTCAACTTTAATTTCTGACATTTGGAATTGGTGAAAATAATTGGTGAAGATTTTAAAATGGGTTTGTTTTAGATTTATGTAACTAAAGGTCACGGGGGTGTTGTTGAAACTACTAACAGCATAAATCATAATTTAGTTTTTTGATATGTAAAAAAAAAAACTAATATATTGATTTATTTATAATTTGGCTGATGTTTTTATTTTCCATCTTTTTTTTTCTTTTTTAATGAGTGGAAATTAGTTTTTTTGCTCCAGGATATAACATAATGTGCATGTAACAGGATATACACTTCTGGGAGCTTCGTAGATTTAATAACTTGGGTATCATACATCACATA
Organism: Octopus bimaculoides; assembly: GCF_046866305.1. Taxonomy (NCBI): domain Eukaryota; kingdom Metazoa; phylum Mollusca; class Cephalopoda; order Octopoda; family Octopodidae; genus Octopus; species Octopus bimaculoides. The sequence goes on from NC_142928.1 coordinate 23,289,393, forward strand.
AAGCAAAGATATTGGTTTATTTTTTGGTAGCAGGAGGTGACATGTGGGGAGGATATAACATAGAGGCTCCGTATATTATCTCAAGTGAAGGTGGGAGTAATTGAGGAATTGTGATGTTCATGCTTTTCTCAATGGCATTAATGGGAATCAACAGTTTATGGAAATCATGTTTATTACTGAGGGCAAATATACTTTCGGACCAATGACGTACTTTGTAAAGCATATAACAGGAGTGGCCAAGCTGGTTGATGAGAAGAGTTACACCTATATTTTTCATGTTCAAGAGTTACAATGGATATTTTCAAAAACAAAATTATTAACCATTGTGCCCACAACCACCTTGAGCACCTTTTTGAGCTCCATGTGTCTAACACATGTGGGCATGCCTTACAAAGTCAGAAAACAGCACAGATCTCATGACTTTTGGAAACATTCTTTCACACTTAAAGTTGCTGAAGCATGGAACAAACTACCTGCATCAGTTGTTAGTTGCCAAGACATTGCATCCTTTAAAACCTCCATGCTGCCTGAAATTCACCAACACTACACCTGATACCCCCCACCCTCCATATGCATACACACATGTATATCATGACTCATACACTGTTCACTTTCCTGGCATTTGTACATAATTCTATGAACTGTACATGCACCTTTGATGAGTTGTAGTGCATCTGAGCACTATACACAATAATTTCATTGTTATTATTATTATTATTATTATTATTATGAAATTATATTTACTGAACATGTACTGCTACATAATTTTGCTCCATAAAGTGTCTTGCTTAACCCTTTTGTTATTGTATTTCTGTTGTAATACATTACTTTTGTTTCAATTAATTTTGAAAATGATGAAGAATTTAGTAAAATAACTTTCTCAGTATTACATCGGAACATAAATTAACATGATAGTTTCATGTAGATCTTTTAGAAACAGGAAATTTGTATCATGCAACCAGGAGCAGTCTCAGGCTGTTTGGTATCAAAAGGGTTAAACTTTACTTGTTAAAGGTTTTTTATACCCAAACCATTAAGCTATGTGTCTTTACATATATTGGACAGTATAGTCCTAAATACAATGGCTTCTATAAAACCTGGATAAGTTCAGGGCTATAATAGGACTAAAACAACAGCAACATTTAAACCTTGAAGTTGATTTGATCATAGGTCTCTTATGAGCCTTCAGGTTCGTTAAGCTGAAGCTTATCCTGGTTTCTTGGCATATAAATAATTAAGAGTGCAACACTCTCTGCTGAATGGGGTGCCAGTTCATGAGAGGGTTAACTCTCAGTTATTGTTGGTATACATTTTCATTTTAATGGACTGGAGCAACATGAAATGAAGTGTTTTGCTTGAAAACACAACACACAGTTTTATGATCTTGACACCAACCACTGTACTATACACCTTGAAGCAAATAATGACCCAAAATTCACTTAGTCATGAAGATTTATGAAAGATAGGAAGTTAGGATAAACCAACATAGATTCTGATCGCTTCTACAAGCCTTTTAGAATACTTAAACTCTGCATTACAAACTAACAAAATTCTCATCAGATATGCTATTCACTTGCACCTTACATTAGTGTGTTGTACTTCCCCCATCTAGGTGGATAGGGGCCACCAAGAGGTTACAGAAGCGGGAATCTTGCTGAAAGTAATATTATTAATCAAATTTCCAGTTACTAAAAGAACTATTTCAGTTTCCAATTTGTTTTTTTTTTACTTCTTTAAATAGATGTTATTGTAGTGTTTAGCTGACACATTAGCCTGCTTGTCTCCTCATCAGTCTTTTCTTTTATTCCTTTTCTCTCCCTCACTCTCTTTCCTTTATTCACCATATTAATATTTCCCCGTGATAAAAGCTTTGATTCTTCAAACTGTTGCCCCACATATATACTTTCTTGAAATTTCTGTCATCAAAAGTAGAAAATTTACATAAAGGAATCCTTTCAAGCAGACTGAGTTCCATACGGTTTGGTTGAAGAGCAGTTAAGTAAGAAGAGATAAGTGCTTGCTAATGTTTAAATGCATGACACAGCATTAATGTATGCACTTACACATGTGCATCAGTAAATGCATCCAGCAATGAATAGACAATCACTATTACTAAGTATCAACTTAACTAGAGCTACTATTATGTCTATTGTCGAGGATTTAGGAAGGTTTCACATGCACACATAAATATTGTGTGTGTATCTGTATATATGTGTGTGTGTGCATAGTGATAGATAGATAGATAGATAGATAGACAAACAGACAGATTGATCTATAGTGTGTCTGCTTGCAAAATGGAGAGAAAGTCATACAAAATACCATTTCTGAATTTTTCTGTTTCTATTTTCCATGAAGACTTTACACACAAAATCAGTGATTTGATTATATTTTTTCTTTTCTTTCTTTCTTTTTTCTTTTTTTTTTTGTCTTTTCTGGGTTTTTCTCCCACCACCACCACTCCCTTTCCTTCATTGCTTTTTTTATTTGCATTCTTGTTATTTCTTGCCTGTGAAAATTAACATTTCTACATCACTGCTAGTTAGTTTTGCCTTCAACAACTGTATCTTTTGTCCTGCAGTGTGGATATAGTATAGATATATGTGTGCGTAATTATTTTTTCTTCTTACTGAGCTTAGCTTTCAAAAGACTGTAGATAGTTAGTTTCATATATATCAGTGTATGTGTGTATATATATATTGTAAGGAAGATATGTATGTAAGTGTATGTTAGTCCAAGTGTGCATATGTACATGCAACAATGCAAAATTTTAATCAATAAATATCCAGTAGAAATATGACTCATGATAAATTTGTAGCATAACTGTACTAAATGAAAAATTGCAGGTTGCTACAAACATGGAATGCTTAAGTATTCAAACTATTTACTCAGCACAGCTCATAAAATTTGGCTATAAAAATGTAATTGTTAAGAATTTAAGAATATTAAGGAATACTGTTTTCTTAGAGTCTGTTTGTTCAATTATACTAAATTGTCAAATTATTTTCCATTAAAAAAAATGTTGTGTAGTTAAGAAGCTTGATCTGTAATCTTGTGGTTTTTGGCTCAGTCCTACTGTACAGCACCTTGGGCAAGTGTCTTCTGCTGTAGCTCTGGAAAGAGCAAACCCTTGTGAGTTTGGAAATTAAAAGAAGCTCATAATATAGGTGTCTGTGATTGTGTACTCTTGTTTAGGCACCACTTGCTGATTGTAAATACTCGTCATTGTCATAAAAGTGAAGTTGTTCATTTCTGGTCTTCTGGTAAAAACATATCTAGGTATGAGGAAGTATTACCTTGTTTGGAAACAAGTGTGGGTAGGTGACAGGAAGGGTATATGGCCATAGACATTCTGCCTCAAGAAATTCTATCTGACCCATGCTAGCATGGAAGAGTAGATATTAAATGATAATTATATATATATATATATATATGGAAGAATTTACAAAAAAATCAACAACAGACAAGGACAGGTGGTGTAAACAACAAAAGGATGTATTAGTTTATATATATATATATATATATATATATATATATATATACACTAATACCAACCAATTTGCATATATGGCACATTTTTGGCATCTAGTTCATCAATTTTTACTTTTGCTCTTAGTAATAGTGTTTATAAGTGTCCATAGGCACTTAGAGAACATACTTGGTCAATCACATAAGATTGCAACTAGTCTAAGTCTTCCTGCTTTGTCTATGAAAATATTATGTTTAAAGACAAAGTATTTACACAAGTTTATACATATAATATCAGCTACAGTTAAGTGTGTGTATATATATATATATATATATATATATATATATATATATATATAGGCATGGCTATGTGGTTAAGAAGATTGCATTCCAACCATCTTGTCTTGGAATCTGTGCTATTGCTGTGCACCTTGGGCAAGAATCTTTTAGTATAGCCCTAGGCTGTCTAAAACCTTGTAAGTGGATTTGATAGATGGAAACTGTGTATGTCTAGTGATGGGGAAATATTACTTTGCTGGAAACGGGTGAGTGTTGGTGACAGGATGGGCATCCAGCTATGGAAAATAATGTCAACAAATTCTATCCAACCCAAGCATGAAAATGTACTTTAAGATAATAATTATTATTATTATCATTGTTATTTTTATATGCATTTTTAAGTATATATTTGATAGCTTCACAGTGATCAATGCATTAAAATAGAGATAAAATAATGTCATATAATATACATGCAGAATACAATAGGAAGCATGTATATTAATGTTAAAATACATATCAACATGCTCACAAACACATGTGCACATATCACAATGAGAAATGGATGTTAGATGGAATCCATTATAGTAGATTTATGAAAAAAATTAATAAGACAAGATCAAAGAATGTTAGGTTCCACAGATGCTGTGATGCAATGCCAAGATATATGAGCAAATGGTGTATTCATCCAATTCCAGTTCAATTAGAATAAAATGGACGTTAAAACAGTGACGATGATGAAGTAGTTTATTTGATTTCACTCTTCAAGAAAATATATTAAATTCTTGACAACCTTGCATAGAGTCCATAAAATCAATATCAACCACGAGAGACTGTCCTTGCCATTAATTTTTACACACTTTATGTATGACTTCAAGAGTCTTATACCACAACCATTCATTTGCAAAAGTACATATTCTCAGAAGTTTCTGATGTATTTCTCTGGAATTCCCCAACAAATTTCCATCAGCTCTGTATTGTTTTTCTGTTTTCGTATCCTCAAAGTGTTCTTAGTTAAAATATTCATTATATTAATCTTCACAATATCAATGCCGACAAACATTTATATTTCATTTTTTTCTCTTTTTCTTATAGTTTTTTTTTTTTTTGCTATATTCTTTTGATGCATGCATGTACAAATCCAACACTAATGCACATGCATATGCATAAATATAACCTAATAGTTTTGGGTTCAGGAATACGGTAATACATCTTGTGCAGATCACTTCTAATGTAACCTCAGGCCAACCAATGCCTTTTAAGTGTATTTGACAGATGGAAAGTCTGTCTTTCAATCTCTCTCCCCACTATATATATGTATACATAGGTGCAGGCATGGCTGTGTGGTAAGAAGCTTGCTCCCCAACCACATGGTTCCTGGGTCAGTCTCAATGCGTAGCACCTTGGACAAGTGTCTTCTACTATAGTCTCAGGTCGACCAAAGCCCTGTGAGTGGATTTGGTTGATGGAATCTGAAAGAAACCCATCTCACACAAACACACATACACACACACACACACACACACACACACACACACACGTCAATGTGTGTCTGTCTTTGTGTCTGTGTTTGTTTCGCCATTATCACTTGACAACCGATGTTGGTGTGTTTGCGTTTCCATAACTTAGCATTTCAGCAAAGCAATCAATAAAATAAGTACTAGGTTTTAAAATGAGCCCAGGGATTGATTTGTTAAAAAAAGCACTTCAAGATGGTACTCTAGCATGGCCACAGTGAAATTACTTATGGACATTGACTTTGTACTCCTTTAGTTCATCTATTACATATGTTTGATCATTCTTGTCAGTTGTCTCACAGTGTTTTTGTTTATCATGCTGGCACTATGAGGTGCATCTACCGATTGCATCAATTGTGTGATGTCATGTATTGCCAGATACTGAAACATATGTAACAGGTGAATTAAAGGTATACCAACTCAATGCACATGTTCTTTTTCTTTTATCATTACTGTGTTCTTTGTATTATGTCATTGCTCATCTTTGGCTGCAGAAGACCCATGTGAACACACAATGGTGGCAGTTTAATGTGATTAACATTAAAGCCAAAACCTGAATAAGATAAATTATGTGTTGAGCACAACCAGTCATGTGTGTGCTTTCTCTCATCTTGACATTTGTGTACTGATTGCTTGCAGTGTCACCATTCATACAAATAGTGCCATTTGTTTGCAATCTTCTGTGAAAACATGTCCAGTCATTGAGCTGTCTATTGTTTGGAGGGCTAAAGGAAATATTAACTTGCTTGGAAACAAGGAAGGGTTGGTGACAGAAAAAGCATCCAGCCATAGAAAATATTCCTTAAGCAAGTTTCATATAAACCATGGAAGTCTGGAAAATTGGCCCTTAAGATAATGATGATGATGATATATATATATATATATATACATATATATACACAGACCACCATAGGTTTAAAAACAACAATTAACATTTACATTGACATTCAAATCTTAAATAGAAATTGACTCATTCAATGGACTGGTGGGCTTGATTTCATATGTATTTGTGTGTGTGTATGCACAAATGGCAAGATGGTTGGTATGTCAGAGAATTTGTGCAACCTATGTAAATATGGAAAAGTGGAAGTAAAAATGAGCATAATGATGATATATAAGGGGTTACTGAAAAGTTCCTGGCTTTAAGGGTATCACGAAAGGCTTGGTTAGAGGCCCAAACTTCCGTATTCTTTTACAGGGCTTAGGAAAAATGAAGGACTGCTGCAATAAGTGTGTGAGTCTGAAATGGGAATATGTTGAATAAAATCATAATTAACTGATCCTCCTGTATTTTCTTTTACCCAAAGCCAGGTACTTTTCAGGAACTTGTATGTTCTTATTTTATCTCACTAATGTTTTTGGGATGATTTATCTGTGGTTTTCTCAGGGTCTTAGCATGTTTTTGGATCTTTCAACATCAGACTTTGTTGCCCATTTGACCCAACCAGGACTGATAAAGTCCTAGCTTGCATCCCAGAAGTAACAATCCACAGGGATGCCGTCTTTATTCAAAGCCATCTTGTGGCTTTTTTTTTACAGCTTTGGTAATAGAAGATCTGGCCCTCTAACTCTTTACTGCATTTGTAATATATATATATATATATATATATATATATAGTATACATAAATATATACATACGCACGCTTCTCATATTGATTTCAATTTGATTGCTTTCTTTTCAAAATTGCTTCATTAATAATAAAAAAATAACAATTAGAAAATTTAAAGCAATAACCATAAATGAGGAAAAAAAAAAATTGGAGCACGATTCTTGATTCCTGTATTAGTGACCAGTTGATTGGCAGTGGTTCAGCTTGTTATTGGTTGATCGTTTTTTTTCCTCTATGGTCATATTTAATTAAAGTTGTTACATTATTCAAGAACATATTGATAACATTAATTAAACATTTACTGTCTGCAGTAAATCAATGTAATGGTGTACAAGATTTATTAGTAGTTCTGTACAGTTGCAGTGGATAAATGTTTATATATGTATATATATATATATATATATATATATATATATATATATATATATATATATACAGAGAGATAGATAAATAGTATGTTGTAGTCTATATAGTAACGAGGTAGTGATTGTAGTAGTGGTGTGGGTGTAGGGTATATAATAGTATTGTAATGAATATATTTGTAGTGTAGTGTTTTCTCTGGTCAGATCTGGTGGAGCAACCCTCTAGCATGCAGGTAGTTGATCAAACAACAAAGTTTCACCCACTGGGTCGCCTTCCTTGTGATATAGGTTTCTGTGAAGTGCAACTTCATCCCTTGTTGTTGTTGACTTCTTTTTACTTAATGTAAACCCCAGCTTGCTGTTTTGAACAACAATAATAATAATCCTTTCTACTGTAGGTACAAGGCATGAAATTTTGTGGAAGGGGACTTGTTGATTACATCGACCCATGTTTCACTGGTACTTAATTTATCAACCCCAAAAAGGCAAAGTTGACCTTGGTGAAATTTGAACTTAGAATGTAGCAGCGGGTGAAATACCACTAAGCATTTTGTCTGGCGTGCTAATGATTCAGCCAGCTCACCACTTTACCAACAATAGTAATGTAATCCTTTCTACTATAGGCAAAAGTCCTGGAATTTTGGGGGAAGGGTTGGTATTTCACTGACCTTGAAAGGATGAACAGCATAGTTGACCTCAGTGGAATATGAACTCAGAACATGAAGCCCTGGAAGAAATGCTGTTAAGCATTTTGCCTGATGTACTAATGATTCTGCGTACTCTCTGCTTCAGTAATAATAATAATGATTGTGATGGGGATAATACTAATTCTTAATATCATTATAAAAGAAAAAAAAAATGGTGCTTGTGAATCTGTTGAGAAGGAAAAAAATTGTTACTTGCATTAACATTTTACACATATATATATATATATATATATATATATATATATAGTGTGTGGTGTATTTGTAAATATTACTATGCACATGGTAAATCTAGAAAGTAAAATGAACTCAATACCTTTGGTAGAATAAATATTTAATATATTTGTTGCAGTTCTTTTAGCTTACTACATTCCATTACTGAGTTTTATGTCTATATACATACACTTTTGAATATCTGTGTTTACAGGCTATGTTTATATATATATCTTTAAGCTAGTGTTTTGATTTAAATATTTACCAAATATATTTCTCATTGTTTGTTTCAGAAACAGTCCACTACCACCCTGCTCCGGATATTGGGGCACCAGATTTAAGACAAGAAGCAGATGGTAAGTCTATCTTATTTTTAGCTTAATTATTATTAAAATTATGCTAGCCTAATGAAATTTTCTTTTATTTGTTTTAGTCTCAGGATTTCTTGAGCATCATCTCTAATAGTTTAGTGGAACAAACTTGACCCCAGTACCTTTTTTTGTTTTTTTTTGGTCTGGTACTTATTCAGTCAGTCCCATATACTAAATTATGGGGATGTAAACAAACTAACACCAGTTGCCAAGCAGTGGTGGAAGACCAACACAAAGACACACACATAGAACATACAGGGATGTACCACCTCTGTAGGCAAGGCAGGCAGGGCCTACCTTAAATAAAATAGATTGATTGCAATATTTTCTTCTCATGGCAAAATATACACCTAATTTAATAAAATTATGAAGGAAAACTGAAAACCCAGTGAACTTATGTTAATTGTGGTCTGTCAAGCTATTATTTTAATTTTTATACAGGTCTGTTAATAAGCCGTTTAAACAAAATAAGTTGGGGCATTAGCATCAGAGGGATTACAATTGTAATTCATCATCATCACTATCATTTAACATCGTCCTTCCATGCCAGCATGGGAGGAGCTAGCCAGGCAGAAGAAGCCTGCACTTCTGTGTCAGTTTTGGCATGGATACAGAAGTATGGCGCAGGCTCCTGCCAGGCCAGCCCCTGTCAAACCATCCGACCCATACTGGCATGGAAGAAGGAGGTTAAATGGTGATGATGATGGTGATAAACCAAAAGAAGTAAAGTGTCTGACTTGATAAAGGAAACACGGCGGGGGTGGGGAGAATAGTGTAGAATAGCTAAAATTCTCCATGCCATTAAAGACAATGAATTGTTCTACTGTCATTCTTTAGCTGTTAAACACCGGGCCATAAGGCCATCTTCCCCTTTCAGATACTCCCCCTTTCAGATACTCTCCCCCTTCACATTTAAAAGCGGAAGCTTTTTTCTTTCCCTTTGTTCTTTATTTCTGTTTTGCCAAGTCACTCAGAAGCCCTGCTTAGTGCCAGTGACACAAAAAGGCACATAGTACTCAAGTACACATTGCAATGTGTGCATACAGTAAGGTGTTAGATGGACATCCAGCTGTAGAAACCATGCCAAAATTGACACTGGAACTTGGCACAGCACTGTGGATCACTGGATCCTATCAAGCTGTTCAGTCCACGTCAGCCTGGAAAATGGACATTAATGATAATGATGATTAAAGCTGGCAGAATTATTTGCACATTGGACAAAATTCTTAGCAGCATTTCTTCCAGCTGTTTACATTCTGAATTCAAAAGCTGCCGAGGTTGACTATGCCATTCATCCTTTTGGATTCAATAAAATAAGTACCAGTTGAGCACTAGGAATCCTTCCTTCAAAACTGCAGGCCTTGTGCCAAAATTAGAAAGAATTATTTTAAAGACACTGATGCCACAGCAGTAATGATGAGTTCTATGACTTCAATAACAACAAAAATTTTCACACTTCAAAGCTGAACAAAGCTTTTTATTATGAAATACAAGTTTTTTTTCTCCCCCCCCCCCCACTCCCTATTCACTTAGTGTGTTTTTATGTTCAATTCTACTGACAGCTTTTCAGAAATAGCTAAGCTGCTTTTGTTTCTTGTAATATTACCTTACTGCGTTTATAAAGTAAAATATTTTCATTGATAATGACAAGTTTGTTTTCATTCATTTTCTGCTTTATATTTTACTGAATTGATAACTTGCTATTTATCAAAAGTTTTTCTTTTTTCTTCTATATTACAGAATGATTTTATGATGTGATTGTTTTGTCCAAGACTTGTTTTCTCTTATATCATAACTACACATTTCAATAAACATTAAGTGTGTACAAAAAAAAAAAATTCTTTTCTTCAATATTTCCTCTCTCCTCTGCATTAAAATGCGGGAGATACTTTGTTAGTTGTTTAATCCCAGCCAGTTTCAATATACGTCAGACCTTATTGAGCAGACCATTCATGACCACCCTGTCTTATTGTATATCAGTAACAAGATTGTCCAATGTTTCCTTCTTTTTTTTAAAGATGGTTGAGTGTGATTTTGAGTGAATTTGGCTTCTATTTCTAGCAGGTCATGCAACTGTATAAGGGTTCTTTTGTTTGCTCATGTCGAAAGGGTTATCTATTCCCTAGTAATTTATATCCCATCAGATCAGTAAACCAGGCAGTAATGTGTGTGTGTGTGTGTGTGTGTGTGAGAGAGATAGATAGAGAGAGAGAGAGAGAGAGAGAGAGAGATACATAAAAAAGCAGATAAACAAAGCTTGATGAGTATGTTTGTTTGCAAGGAGTACAAATAAACAAATGGCATTATATAATAGTCATATCTTAACATTTGTTTCAGGTGAACCATGGCTTACACCATAACCACATCTATTATAAAATAGAAACTCCTAATGTCGGTATATGGAGCAACGTGAAATTTTATAGATCTATTGGGGCAAGTGAGATCGAAGCTGAACCAAATTTGATGACTGGCACCTGTGCCAGTGGAGCACTAACAGCACCATCTGAGCGGGATCACTGCCAGAGCAGCGGTCTCGCTCCTGTGCCGGTGGCACGTAAAAAGCACCATTTGAGCGCAATTGTTTCCAGCTTCGCTTTACTGGCACTTGTGCCGGTGGCATGTGAACAAAACATTGGACTGACTCCTGTGCAGGTGGCATGTAAAAAAACACCTTTTGAGCGTGGCTGTTGTCAGTACCGCCAGACTGGCTCTCATACCAATGGCACGTAAAAAGCACCCACTACACTCAGAGTGGTTGGCGTTAGGAAGGACATCTAGCTGTAGAAACTCTGCCAAATCAGATTGGAGTCTGGTGTAGCCATCCGCTTCGCCAGTCCCCAGTCAAATCGCCCAACCATGCTAGCATGGAAAGCGGTTGTAAAATGATGATGATGATATAATACAAAGCCATGTTACCCTCATCAGGAGAATCTGGTTAAAAGGTTAATGCTTTACTTTAAGGCACTGAGCTGGCAGATTGGCAGAATCATTAGCATATCAGTAAAAATTCTTTATGACATTTCTTCTGCTTTTAACCAGAATCTCCTGATGAGAGTAACATAACTTTGCCTCATGGATCTATTAGAATTCATGTTAATCCATATACCTACAACATTATGGGTCTTTATTACACTTTAGACATGTTCATAGCATAAGCCATAGTTCACCTGAAACAGCAGTCAAGATAAAAGTGTTGCATTATTTGTTTTGTTTATTCGTATTCTATGTAAGTATACTCATCAATCCGACTTGTGCTTATCAGCTGTTTCGTTTCTGTATCCACGCAACAAAGATCATTCCTACAGTAAACTTTCTACACTGAGTCACTTGTCCTGGATGAAGGAGTTGGAATTTACGTTCTAATTTATCTAAGCACTGCTCAGGGATATAGTACAAGATGCATACACACACACACACACACACACACACACACACACACACACATGTTTGTGTCTGTGCGTGCAGAGTGAATTTTATATGAACTGTGTAGTGTAGAAGCCGATTGCTTACGTGTGTGAGTGGGTATGAGTGTGTGCATGCATTCTTAATTTGTTTTCTCCCAACATCATCATCATCATCATCATCATTTAACGTCTGCTTTCCATGCTAGCATGGGTTGGACAATTTTACTGAGGACTGGCAAGCCAGAAAGCTGCACCAGGCTCCAATCTCTCAACAAAAATAATAATATTGAAAAAAACACTTTAGAAGACTGCGTCTTTTAGATACACAAGAAACCCGTTGTTAGCAATAACAGCAACAGCTGCCCATATCTTTCTTGTGCCTCCCTTTAACATGTTTGGTAAAAACAAAGGATTTTTTTCTGTTTCTTTTATGGAAGAATATGAGAACATTGACAATAAGTGGGGTGTCAACTGTCTTACTGAACCCCCAAAAAGATAAAGCAGATGGTTAAACCAACTGCAGTCATAATAGTTCAGGCACATAGATATATATACACACATATACATACACATAGAACATATATATAAACATAGTCAGAACCATAGATAGTTGCATTTATAAAACTATTTTTGAGCTAGTATTATAAGAATGGTACAGAAGAGAATGTGACATTTTCTGGCAAATCCCCATTTAATTCAAACACATTAGTTTGAGTTATTTTTTACTGCTAGCGACAACAAATTTACTAGAGAGACAAATACAACAGCAATGATAAAAATAACAACAACAACATCTCTTTATGTCAAAGCAACATTATAAAATATCAGATACTAAATAGGGTGTGCCATAGATTACAAATGGTAAGAAATATTAGAATAATAATAATCATCATCATCATCATCATCATTCTGATGTCCACATTGCCATGTTTGCATGGATCAGAAGGAATTTGTTGAAGCAGATTTCATATGGCTAGGTGCTTTTCCTGTCAACAACCTTCACCGGTTTTAAGCAAGGTTATACTTTTCCGTAGTTGAACATGTTTCCATGGAAAATTGGAAATTAAAGACACCTCTTGTATAACAGTGATGTTCAGTTACAGCTTTCACATAATGTTGACAAGGAGACACACATGTCAGGCTTTTTTCAGTTTCCATCTGCATCTACCAAATCCATGTTGGCATGAAATATGCATATAAAGTGATGATGAAGTATACTGTGTTTTATAATACAATATATCTAATAAAGGGATTTTTGCCAGATGAGAAACTGGAGCTTCTGGCTTTTCAATGACAAACATATATACATTCATACATATAATGATTTTACTGAGAGCTGCTTCTGCTGCATAATTTGAATTTTATCCTGCTTACACAGTGCCATTTGCAAACTAGTGTATTGCTAATACACTATCTTTATATACTTCAGACTAGCAAATTCAGTCTTGTTTTAGAAGTGATACAACAGTGATGTTGACAAGCTTCAACAATAGTGAAATACTTATGTCTCTTCTTCAGTCACTTCCAGGGCAGCTATATTTTGTGTGGCTATAAAGTAAATTGTGTTTAAAAACACAGCATGTGTATAAAGGGATTTTTCCTGTAAAAAATCTGCAACTTCTGGTTTTTCATCAACACACATACATTATGTTTTAAATATATATATATATATATATATATATATATAGAACAAAAGAAGGAAAATGCACAGTTTACATAGTTTTAATATATTTTATAAGTCAAAGAGTATTATGTTTGTCGACCGGTTTCGCTTTCACTAATCATGACATTGAAATTATTGTAATTTTGTATTTTCTTAAGATTTTAGTACATGTTGTGTGTGGAGAAGTTTGTGAATGAATGATTCAACAAATAAAAGAAAATCTAAGGGTGGGGGATGATTGGTCATCGTTATTATTGGGAACAGGGGAGGTAATTGCTCATCTTTCGGGGAGGGGATAAATATATATACGAAAACTTGAAAGCTAAAGTAGCGAGATGAAATGTGTACAATGATGGGTATGTGGTCATGAATTGAAATATATACTGAGATCAAAGTTAGATATGCATTCATATTTAGATGTGTTCTGTATTTTTGGATGAACAAATTTTCTTTATTTAAACATTCTTGTACAGAAATTGTTTCTTTGCACTGGTAGATAGGGAAAACTGTGAAGTTTCAGTGGATATTACCTGTACATCTCTCTGTGCTCACTCAAAGAAATCTATCTGTATTGTGTGAACCAGATCTGTTCTTTATATGGTGTGGTTCTCTGTCTCAGTGTAATATTTGTCTGTCCTATATAGTTATGTCCACAACCTGAACAGCAGCTGTGTGATTGTTTATGTCTCCTCAAAACAAAATGTCAGACATCGGTTTAACCCTTGGTCTACCAGAGAAAATGTATATCACTAATTACCAACTGGGTCCAATGGACCCAATATTTTTCTTTTAATTAAATTTTATTCAAACTGTCATTATTTCTTAGCTACATTATATATGCTGTTAGGTGAATGAAGAATTACTGTTTCTCACAAATTTTAATAAAGAAATACAGCTTACAGAATATATTATAAATTCTTTAAAAATTACAAAAATACAAAATTACAGCTCTTCATGGCAGCAAATGTTTTTGGCAAACATGGATATTACAATTCTTACATGTAGTATGAGTTTTCCTGTCTTTTTGGGGTCACACAAAGAACATCTTTTTTTTTCTTTGGCTGAGGAATCTCAAATGAGGTTGAAGATTGTCTTCTTTTATTGTTTGGTTGAGAAATGTTAGCAGAACAAGAAAATTGTTTGTCACATTCTTGTTTAGCATTAGCTCCAACAAGTTCCTTTCCTAACTGAATTAGGCACTGTCTTCTTTCATCCTTGAAACTTTGCAAGTGAAGTTGTTTAGCAACAATGAAAGCATTCATTACACTTATATCAGTCATGTAGAATATAGCCATAGGCCATCTTCGAGTCATTCTTTTGCAAGTGTATGTCCTTACCATCTTATCTAGGGTATCTACTACTCCTTTTGATTTGTTGTAACATGTAATAACTTCAGGTTTCTTTTCAGCACTTTTTGAATCAATTGAAGGCTAAGAGTGCATTGTACTCATAAGGGTAACTACATAATTTTTCTTGGGACAATAAGATAGGATCATAAAATATTGTACTCATTGAACTGTAGCTATGTTGGGGCACTACCTTGAAGGATTTGTTCAAATAAATTGACCACTGTACTTATTTTTTAAGTTTGGAACTTATTTGGTTGGTCTCTAGCCAAACTTCTAAGTTATTGGAACATATACAAACCAACACTGGCTGTCAAGTTATGGTGGGGACAAACACTAAAAAGATACATACACAATGGGTTTCTACATAATTTCTTTCTATTAAATCCACTCACAAAGTATTGGTTGATCTGAGGCTATTGTAGAAGACACTTGCCCAAAGTACTGCAGAGTGGGATTGAACCCAGTTCTATGTCACTGGGAAGCAAACTTCTTACCATGCAGCCGTACTTGCACCTGTATACATAAACAAATAATTTCTCTTCAAAGCATAAAAGAAAGGCCAAACTATAAAGAAACAGGAACAACCTGTGTTTGGTATTAATATTGGTTGGAGGAATGGTGAAGATGTCGCCATTGGTTGTTGTTGGTGATTGAGAGTGGTAGGAGTGATGTTGTTTGGGAGTGGTGCTATTGATTAGAATTGGTGCCAATGTTTGGTTCATAGCAATGGTGATATAGGATTGTTCTTTATCCCTAGGATAGTTCTGATCACACAGAACTCTGATCATAACGTTTCCAGTCATAACCATCCCTCTTGATTTTGTCAAATATATTCATTATCTTTTTTAAAAAAAAGGGAAATTTAGCTGCTATTTCCAGTAATTTAAGAAACCATGCAGAGGATTTCATGTTTGTTCCAGTGACTAATGGTTGGGTGTGGTGGTCATGATGTGTTAGGGGATATTAATTGTGTGTTTTATTATTTCACCTTTCTCTTTCCTTATTTCTTTCTGTCTTTATATCTATCTCTTCCTCTTTCTCTCTTCTGTCTTTCTTTCCTTCCTTACTTTCACTTTTTATTGTTTCCTTCTCTGTTATCTTCCTCCATCTTTCTTACTTTCTTCATCTTTTCATTTCATTAAAAAAAAAAATTGTTTAGACCTTCTGTTATATTATTCTCATTTTCTCTCTTTTGATAATTACCCTTTTTTTTATTCACCACCACAAACACTACCACCACCACCACCACCACTACCAACACATGTACTTGTATCATGTTAACATCAGCTTTATCCCTTCCATTTTCTTCCAACGTCCTTCTTACTTTTTCACAATCTTGTTATTTTCCTTTTATCCTTCCCCACTGTCTCTTTACATCTCTCTCTCTCTCTCTCTCTATCTATCTCTCCATCTTTTACCACTTCCTCCCTTGTTTAGTTTACATTTTATTTATTCATCCAGTTCCTTTTTTTTTTTTTTTTGTCATAGTTGTTTCCCTTAATTTTCACTCCTTTTTACCTCCCACTTCTCTAATGAACAAATAACAATAATAATAATAATAATAATAATAATAATAATAATAATATAAAGACCTGAAAGTGGAAATAACCAGAATGTGAAAGATTGAAGGCAGAAACCATCCCAATTATAAATAAAAGGTACTTTAGGAATGAATACAAAAAAAAAAAAAAAGATGCTGACTAATACATAACCAAAGCTCCAGGCCTTAAAAACATAACAACATACAGAAGTATCACTACTACATACACATATACTGTGTATACTCGTGTAAAAGTCAAACTTTTTAGACCATTTTTTTAAGGTAAAATTTATGGGGTCGATTATTACATGGATACTACTTTTGAGGGGCTGAAATTCAAGCTAGAATCCGATGTACTGTATCAGCAGCAGAAGCCCAACTGATCTTTAAGTGAATAAAAACAAAAGCACAATGAATTACAGTAATATTACCAATTTTATACATCAAAATACGTGTCCTAATAAATAACAAAATCTCTAGACAAGACCATGTAGCCCGCATGTGCAGTTACCAGTAAATGTCCATAATGTGGTGCAGAGTGGTTAATCTGGAGCAAGGATTCCTAAAATGTGTTCTGTAAAATCTCAGGATTCCCTAAAAGTTATCAGGGGTTCCATGTTTTTAAAAATAATGGTGAAGGATTTTGCGGCAAAATAAGAGTGGCTGTGTGGTAAGTAGCTTGCTTACCGACTACATGGTTCCGGGTTCAGTCCCACTGTGTAGCACCTTGAGCAAGTGTCTTCTACTATAGCCTCGGGCCGACCAAATCCTTGTGAGTGGATTTGGTAGACGGAAACTCAAAGAAGCCTGTCGTATATATGTATATGTATATATATATGTGTGTTTATGTGTCTGTGTTTGTCCCTCCAACATCACTTGATAACCGATGCTGGTGTGTTTGCATCCCCATAACTTAGCAGTTCGGCAAAAGAGACTGATAGAATAAGTACTTGGCTTACAAAGAATAAGTCCCAGGGTCGATTTGATCGACTAAAGGCGGTGCTCCAGCATGGCCACAGTCAAATGACTTAAACAAGTAAAGGAGTAAAAGAGTAAAAGAGAACCACTGAACTAGCGATTAGCTAAATGTTTTTAGGTTTACAAAAGTCATGCCTCTGTACAAATCCATACAGTGGTGTTTGCTGTTGTTTACTGATAGTCTGTGAAACGCATTTCTCACCATATAAGCAGACGAGCATATGAAGCATGTGTTTATTGTATTTGGGGATGAGTAAAATATAAAGGTCGCATGGGAACCACTGATCCAGCGATTAATTGAATGTTTTTAGACTTACCAAAGTCGTGCCTTTGTACGAATTCACACAGTGGCATGTGCAAGTGTTCGCCAATAGTGCTGTCTGTGAAACACATTTCTCACCATGTAAACAATGAGTATGATGCATGTGTTTATTGTGCTTCAAGCTGTATGCAGGCTTGCAGCATATCCTGTACATACAATTTAGTAATGGTAATGTAGCTCCCATCAACAGATGTGTAGTGCTCACTATTAAATGGTGTCTTACTATAAAGCACTGAGCATTCCATTGTAAGCACTAAGCTTTCCACCTATAGAGCAGGCTACAGTAAGGTAGCCACACAATTTTGTGACTGTTATTTCTACATACAGGATAATACGGTACCTTGGCCCACAAATGTTGTCCTGTTGTTCGTGAAATACTAGGGTTGAATTTTATACAGGGTCTATGGAAAATTACCAATTTTTTGGCCAAAAACAGGGGTCGACTTTTACATGACCTCGAGTATATGAGATTGAGTATATATATATTGCTCGAGTATATATGGTATATATTATATAGAGTACTTTCAATGCAGTTGAACGCACATACACAAAAGAACAGTTCTCATAAGTCATACTGACATCCTTTTGGTTGTTTTGGTGGAGCATGCAATAAAAAGAAAATTAGATTACTGGAAAGTAGTAAGAATAATTTATTCCATTGAAACAATAGGTTCTTCCATAAATTTATAAAATGGCTTGATTAACCCTTTAGCGTTTAAACTGGCTGTATCCGGCTCAAATATTCAACCTGTTTTTATATTCAAGTTGGCCAAATCCAGCCTCTCACACATACCCTACGATGTCATTCTGAAAAATAAACAATTATATTGTCAGAATCTCAAAGTTATGAGATAAGGCAGTATTAATTCAAGACAATGTGAATAAATATTATATTTGACAGATTAACCTAAATACTAAAAGATTAAACTATTTATGGATCTTGAATTTTACAAAATATTTACGAAGTATTTGTAACGTCTTCTTGTCACAAACTATTAAATATTTTGAATCCAAAGAGCACAAAGAAGAATTTTATTCATTCTGAGTGCAGGCATGGATGAATGATTAAGTTTGCTTCCCAGCCCCATGGTTTCAGGTTTAGTCCTATTGCAAGGCACTTTGGGCAAGTGTCTTCCACCATATATATCCCCAGGCTGGGATTTGACAGACAGAACCTTAAAGAAACCCATTGTACATACACACTTACATATATATGTAAGTGTATGTGTATGTATACTTGCACACACACACTTGTCTCGGCATCAATATTATACAAGTATATTGTTTGTTTGCAGTCAACATCCCTGGCCTTACCTGGAAACAGGTGAGGGTTGTTGGTGACACAAAGGGCATTTATCCATAGAAAATCTGCTTCAATGAATTCTGTCTGACCCATGCAAGCCTAAATAAGTAGATGTTAAAATAATGATGATAATGAAATTATTCTAGAGGTATGGCATTTGATTTTTTTCAAGCTCAACTTCTTTATATGGCAGAAAGTAAGCCTGAGGTCAAATTTGCAACGAATTCATAGTCTTGTGAATCAACACTTAGAGCTGATCTACAACTGAAAATGCTATTGTGAACAAGTGCACCATTAGTTGCAGCCATTGGCGAACTGTCTGAGAGCTAATTCTGCAAAAGTCATGGGTTCTGTCTTTCCATCCTCAAATACTCTCTGGTATAATAAAAATTAAAAAAAGGGTCAAGGGAGATAAGTGGAAGAAACTTCAGTGAAAGAGGAAAAGGAAGATGATCTCAGAATGCTGAACCTCATGAAGGCGATAAACAAGGGTTTACAACAAGTGACTGAGGTGCTGTGATGGAGTAAACCCATCCAACATTTACCAATGTAGTAAAAAATAGATGGAGGAGGAGGATTTGTGTTAGTTCTACCATGAATACTTGTTTAGGCTCAGGGGAAAGTAACAGGAAGTCGCTCAAAATTATCTTCCCTTGAGCTACAACTGTTAAATAATCTGTTGTTGCTTAGCCCTGGGTCTGTTCTGACCAAGCAGGGATTCATTTGTTAATGTTTTGATAGTTATCACATTGAATAAAGACTGGAAATAAATGAAAAGAGAAAGAAAGAAATATTTCCAGGTGTTAAATAATGTCAGCTGCCATAAATCTGTGTTTACCAAGTCAATAAAAGCATATGAATCTTGATAAACAAATAAGTTATGGCACCCAGATGTGTCTAATAAACAGTAAAAGGTAAAAAAAAATTGGAGAAATCAGTTCTTTATAGCTTAAAGATAATTTCATGTACTTATGATATTTTCATGCCGTATTTTTTAAATAGGAAAGCATTTAAATATATATGTATTCATTATTTATATGTTGTAACTTATGTGGTTAGATGTTGTTTATGTGTGTTAAAATATATACACTCACAGTCTTGAAGAATGTAGTGTGTGTGTGTGTGTGTGTGTGTGTGTATACGATTCTGAGAATTATATTTATTTGGTAGTCTGTACTGGTGAGAAACAGATATTTTCGGTAAGGAAATATTAATTTCGAAACTAGTTTTCGGATAACTTCGTATGTATTTATGTAATTTTCCCTTGTCTTGCCCATATACGTTTTGTTACTTCGCTAAATTTCCTTTGAGAACAATTCGGACTTAGTAGATGCATTACATGTGATCTTCTTCTAGCACATTAACAGTCCACCTAGTGATTTCCTTAATACACACACACACACACATATATATATACATATTCTACAATACACATAAAAAGATGATATTTTTTCAAATGCAGAGTTGCTGTTAGAACAGCAGAAGTACTGGGTAAATTACAAGGTGGAAAAATTTGTCAACAAGCACCCATGGTTGGTTATTGACACATTTTTCATTCTGATGTATTCATGTTAATATTCAAGAATTAGGACATACTGATTTTTAGTGGCCTTTGTGACAATTGATGAAGTGAAAACAAGATGGTGGTATACCATGTGATGTATTATATTACTACTATGGGTCATCCCTTTCTCTATCTCAACATCATTGTACATATTTAGGACATAATCTTTTACCATATCCTCTTAAGACTTGGACAGCAAGCATTTACAACATTCAAACTCCATGTGAATACTGGGCCTTACAATCTCTGATGATTTCTCCTGGCAATTTCACATTTTATAACCTGGTAAAATCTGTACTCCATTGACTAACTTCCCTCTATAGGATCAGAAATTGCTTCAACCCTCTTGATAGTCATTGACACTTTACAAATCTCAAGTAAGACCCTCACTTAAATATTGGTCCCATATCTGATATAACATTGCTACACACACAAAACATACTAGGTGACATCTGAAAGAAAGTCTTCCTACTTATTTAGCAAATGCTCAGTCACCAACATATTACAAACTTAACCCTTTGAATGCACTGCTTTTATCTTTTACTTGTTTCAGTGTGGCCATGCTGGGGCACTGCTTTGAAGAACATTTTTTAGTTGAACAACTTGACCTCAGTATTTATATTTAAGCCTGTTACTTATTCTATTGGTCTCTTTTGCTGAACCGCTAAGTTATAGGGACGTAAACACACCAACATCAGTTGTCAATGGTGGTAGGAGACAAACAGATGCAAAGACCTACTCACATACACACACATATATGTGTATATATGATGGACTTCTTTCAGTTTCTTTCTGTATGTGTGTGTGTGTGTATATATATATACATATATATATATATATATATATATATATATATATATATATATATATATCATCATCATCATCATCATCATCATCATCATCATCATCATCGTTTAACGTCCGCTTTCCATGCTAGCATGGGTTGGACGATTTGACTGAGGACTGGTGCAACCGGATGGCTACACCAGGCTCCAATCTAATTTGGCAGAGTTTCTACAGCTGGATGCCCTTCCTAACGCCAACCACATATATATATAGATATATAGTGAAGGCTTTCTCAATGGTTAGAGCGTTGTACTCACAGTCATAAGGTAGTGAGTTCGATCCCCAGACTGAACTGTGTGTTGTGTTCTTGAGCAAGACACTTATTTCACATTGTTCCAGTTCACTCAGCTGTAGAAATGAGTTGTGACATCACTGATGCCAAACTGTGTTGGCCTTTGCCTTTCTCTTGGAGAATATTTGTGTTGTACAGAGGGGAGGCTGGTATGCATGGGTGACTGCTGGTCTTCCATAAACAACCTTGCCTGGACTTGTACCTCCAAGTGGAACATTCTGGGTACAATCCTATGGTTATTCATAACTGAAGGGGTTCCTTTACCTTATACAGTTTCTGCCTATTAGTAAATTCACTCACAAAGCATTGGTTGGGTTGGGGCTGTAGTAGAAAACACTTTCCCAAAGTACTACACAGTGGGACTGAACCTGAAACCACATGAGCTTCTTAACTGCTCAGTCAGTCCTTTCTCCATAGAATGACAACTCTCTCTAATGTACTCCCACCCTCTCATGTTTTTATTTTCCTTGCAGATTTTAACTTAGAGAAATTCACACCAAATATATCAATCTCTTCAGTCTCAGGGACCTTACAGAGGTCACACACAGTGAGCCAGTCTCGCAGTTAAGCCATAAAATGACAATAAATAAATGGATAAACAGAACCATTCCACCCAGTCGGGTATAAGATAGAGACCCTCTTATTTTCCTTTGATAACCTGTTGCTACTTTACTTGTCCAGTGCACAGTTTAATGCAGATGTTGTTTATTATTTTTCCAAGAATGCATTCTGGTATGTTTATAATTGGAACAAAGAAAATGTTTATTCCAAGAGAAGTTGTGTTGCTATCTGAGTCAGTTTTGAATCAATATAGGTGTGTTTGGAACAGAATTAACTACTGGTCAAATGTTTTTTTTTTTTTTTTTTTTGCTTGTCTTGTTTATTTTTCTGTTGTTTTCTTCTTTGTTTGTCTTGTTATTCTTATCAGTAAAATAAACCTCTCTCTTTTGGTTCCATGTTGTCTTATCTGCTAAATTTGATAGTAAATTTGAAAGGAAGCATTGAATTATAACACTTGAGTGTATGTATATATATATGTATAAATATATATATATATATATATATGTGTATATATATATATATATGTATATATATATATATATATATATATATATATATATATATATATATATATATATATATATATATATATATATATGTATACACACACACACACACACATATATATATATATATATATATATATATATATATATAAGAATTAGGCTCAGTTTCTACAGAATTAAGCATGTTAACACAGTCTTTGTCCCACCCTTTCACTCACTCATGTACGCTGTATACTCGTGTGTGCAATTACACACACATACTTCTACACATATACGCATGCATGAATTGTTCTTTGCGTTGATTAACCCCACAAGCCTCAGTTAGCTCATTTTTTATACCATTATTATTTTTTTTATTGTTTAGCCTCAGGTCATCCCTGACTAAGCAGGCCTATGGTCAAAGGCATTCTAGCAATAACAGTTCCATTCTTTTCTACTCTTGGCACAAAGCCCAAAATTTTGGGCGAGATGGAGTGGGGGGGGGAGGCAGTCGATTAGATTGACCCCAATACGCAATTGGTACTTAATTTATCGACCCCAAATGGATGAAAGGCAGAGTTGACCTTAGCAGAATTTGAACTCAGAACATAAAGACAGGCGAAATACCGCTAAGCATTTTGCTCGGCATGCTAACATTTCTGCCTGCTCAGCACCTTATAACAGTTCCATTCAGTCTTCTATTAGGCATTATATTTCTAGAACTATATCATTCACTATGTATCTCCCCGACCCCTTTTATTAATATTATAGGGTTTATTTTGAAGGAGATATACCTGCTATTACTATTAGTTTGAATAAATGCATAGAGACTCCAACCAAGTTGGAGTGCCACAGTGTCACCTAAAATTTACCATACAGCCATATACTTATATTTGATGGCATATAAGATTCATTTCTTCTTTAAAATGCTTCTTATTTTAATGGTAGATTATATGATGGAAAATCTTGAAAGTAAAAGCTGTCTGTTGTTTCAACCAACAGTCATGTTGCCTCCTCTGCCTCTTCAACGTCATCATCATCATCATTTAATATCTGGCTTACATGCTGGCATCAATTGGATGGTTTGACAGGATGTGACAAATAGGAGGACTGCATCATGTACCAATGTCGACTTTGGCATGGTTTCTATGACTGAATGCCCTTCCCAGTGCCAACCACTTTACAGAATGCACTGGGTGCTCACCAACCCTAGTGATGATAACTTCATAACTTGCAAGGCTAAAATGGCCCTTATAATTGAAGAAGAACAGAAGGAAGGGTGAGCAATGATTCCAGTCAGAGGGATGAGTGATGGTAAGTAAGAGGAGAGGAGAGGAGAAAGAAGGGATTAGAAAAAGGGATGGATGTTTGAAAGTTGATAAGATGGTTGTGTAAGTGATGTCTAGGGCTATCCAGCATGGGCAGAAAGTGTAAAGGAAAGGGACCAGGAAGGGAGCAATAGTCTAGGATGAAGAAGAAGAATCCTGAGAGATTTAGTGTGGGGAGGTTGATGAGGAAAGATGAGAAGGGGTGTTGAGGAGATAGAGAAACTGTATCATAAAGGTCACTGAGAGAAATGGAAGCAAAGGATGAAGGGCAAGATGATGATGCTGGATGGCATCATAAAGGTAGGATGAAGACAAAAAATAAAGTGTGAAATGCTGCAGAAGCATCCAAGGTGTCTAGCAATTAATTCTCAGAAAGTATTTCTAGTCTCGTCTTAAAATAATCTTTGGGTTCTAATTTCTTGAGAATATATGGAGATCTAACAACTGAAGAATTGCAATTTTGATCTAATTGGGTTTCATCAGTTTCACTATTGCTACAACTATTCTCTAAATTAAACTGTTTATAAGCCATCATTATCTGTAATAAATCATCAGCCTTGCCAATTAGTGTTGGAATAAAATTATGTAATGCACCATTAAACATATAAAATAATGCTATATAATCTATTCTAAAATATACTTTCCTGTATAGAATTTATTAATTCATATGGTCTATAATGTTTTATTTAATTCTTCGAAGAAACAAATATTGCACAAGACATCAAATGAAAGTCTCTACATGGATTTTTGATCTGCTAGAAATAGCAGCCAGATTGTCTTCAAATAACAAATTTGGCAGATAAGCCAGGTAATGAGTACACCATGCATTAGGATTTTGAAGCAAAGCTGTTTTCAAAGCTTGAACTTTAAGTCTTTGAGTTTTCTGTAAAGCTCCTCTCCTTCCCCACAAAAAAAATATTTAAATAAAACAAATAAAGACTTGAGTACCATACATCTACTTGGTCAAAGCTGAGCTAGAGCTAAATAACAAGAAAAACAAAATAGGCGCAGGAGTGGCTGTGTAGTAAGTAGCTTGCTTACCAACCACATGGTTCCGGGTTCAATCCCACTGCAAGTGTCTTCTACTATAACCTCGGGCTGACCAAAGCCTTGTGAGTGGATTTGGTAGACGGAAACTGAAAGAAGCCCGTCGTATATATATGTGTGTGTGTGTGTGTGTGTGTGTATGTATATGTTTGTGTGCCTGTGTTTGTCCCCCCAACATCGCTTGACAACCGATGCTGGTGTGTTTACGTTTCTATAACTTAGCGGTTCGGCAAAAGAGACCGATAGAATAAGTACTAGGGTCGATTTGCTCGACTAAAGGCGGTGCTCCAGCATGGCTGCAGTCAAATGACTGAAACAAATAAAAGAATAAAAGAATCAAAAGACATTGTTCTAAAGTTAAATTGTTATATAGTTCCTGGCACATGACAGCATCATGTCTCAACTTTCAGCATAATGTTTGACAAACTGAAGTGCAAATTGAAATATAAAACTGATTTGTAATTATAACATGGAAAAGGATTAACTTTATTTTAGTAAAAACTGGCAAAGTCAATTACTTGGTTTATTAAACTGGTTTTTCTCATTTTATTTATTTTTTTTTTTTTGCTTGCCCCCAGAATCTAAATAAATAACTCGAACCTTTACTGCACACTCATAGATTAAAAGTTCAAACTTTGAAAGCAACTTTGCTTTCATGTCTTATGGCATGATATGCTATTTGTTATTTGCTTTATCTGTTCAAATCGTTAATATACATCATCACTGCCATCATTTTAGAGTCCTCTTTTCAATGCTTGCATAGGTCAGACGGAATTCATTGTGACAGATTTTTTTACAGCTGGATGATATTCCTGCCATCAACCCTCACCTGTTTTCATGTTGAGTAATATTCCCCCTTGGCCAGACATGTTTTCATGGAAAACAAAATGAACGACACCACTTGCAATACAGTGCCACTTGTTTGTACTGGATGCACAATACAGTGCCACATGTTTGTACTGGGTGCTCCCTGTGTGGCACTGGCACAGGTGCTTTATATGTAGCATTTTACATGACACCAGTATGGGTGTTTTTACGTGATGCCAGCACATATGAGCCCATGAGACAAGGACTTCTCAGCTGACATATCTGGCCCAAAGCTAAAGTAGAAGACATCTAATGTGTCATGCAGTGGGACTGAACTCAGAATCATGTCACTAGGAAACAAACTTCTTATTTCTTTATTGCCCTCAAGGGGCTAAACATAGAGGGGACAAACAAGGGCAGACAAAGGGATTAAGTTGATTACATCAACCCCAATGCGTAACTGGTACTTAATTTATCGACCCCCACTGGATGAAAGGCAAAGTTGATCTTAGTGGAATTTGAACTCAGAACATAAAGACAAATGAAATACCACTAAGCATTTCGCCTGGCATGCTAACGTTTCTGCCATCTCACCACCTTAAAACAAACTTCTTACCACACAACAACACCTACCTAACTATATATATATATATATATATATATATATATATATATATATATATATAGTGCAGCTGTAGTTGCATTCCACCAGTTCTGCCACCTCAATGCTCTTGTAATGAAAAGTCTCAAAGCCTGAAATATATACAAAGGAAGCAAATTGGCATAATTACAAGCATTGGATAAGAATGCTTTGTGACATCTATTCTGACTCAATGTTGAAACCTTGTTGAAGCCAACTTTGCTTTTTGTCCTTATGAAAGGATTGATAAAATACCAATCTAATGTATTTTATCTTCCCATCCAGGCCATGAATTGACAGATTGTCAGAACAGATGCTTTGCATTATTTGTTTTTTTTTTTTTTTTGTATTCTGAATCCAAATCCTGTTGTAGCCTAATATGGCTGATAGACATAATTTGTTGCTTGGTTCAATGCCACTGTCTGGTACCTTGAAAATGCACTTTAGCAGCACCCACTATGTTGCAAGAACTCAAACCAGGTCCTGTTTTAAGAATGCCTGCTCCTACATGTCCCAGAGTCACAGAGCCTGCCTTCTCTCCTGACTAAAAGATGGGCAACCGAATATTAGTGTAAGACTGATAGAATATATTGTTGAAGTGTTTTAAAAATAGAAGTTGATTAGCAAAGGTGGTGGTGGTGGTGGTGGTGGTGGTGGTGATGTCGGTGGCAGTGGTGGTAATGGTGTCAAGCATTGTAAAAAGGTAACCTGAATAATAAAATATTGATTTTTGAAAATGAGATATGTGGGTGGAATTGCATTGGCTAGAAAGGGATAGTAGGGGAGAGGATGCAGAGGAAGGAAATATTGAAACAGAGATTGTGGAAAGTGGTACAAAGTGGGGGTAACAGTTGGGTGGGTGGGGGGTAGGCGTAAAGTTTTTAAAAAGAAATTTTCAATCTAACATTGTACAAAAAAATGTTGCAAAAACAACAATGGAGTTGAATTTGACAGAATTTGACTTTTTATTTTACTATTTATATATTTTTTGTGTGTGTGTGTGTGTGTGTGTGTGTAACTGGTGTTTCCATAATGGCAATTGTCCTGGAAGAGATAAGGGAAAAATCCAATTCTGTTTATCTGTTTTTCTTTCTTTCTCTCTTCACTTTCTCAGTAACAATAGAATGCTGAAAAACTAGTAGTGTGCAAGGAGAGAGAAGGAGAGAGAGAGAGGGAGAGAGGAGAATAAATTAACAAGTGTGAGATGGGGTGGAACGGAGATAAAAGAAAGAAGCAATATATGTTAAAATAACGAGAAGGGTTTTTTTTGTATTATTTTATTATTATTGAGAAGATGAGGATGGATGTGATAAAGAAGAAGGAAAAGTGGGGGGCAAAAATAAAAATTAAAAGGGTAGATATAGCAAAAATATAAGAGGGAGAGGAGATGCGAGAAATTGGATTAATAGGAGGGGTAGAGGTGGTAGTAAAAGGAGAAAGAGAGAGTGTATGTGTGAAAGAGGGATAGTGAAGAAGACATAATTAATTCAAGAATACAATACAATATTGCTGTATAGTTTACAAGCTTCTGAATAAGCAACAGATAACATTGTTGAAGGGGGTTTAGCATTACAATTGGTATTATTAAGTGTTCATTTCTCTGAGCCAGTCATTGTTTAAAGCTGTTCTGTTAAGTTGGTTCTTTTTGTTTTAACTTTCTTAGTCCTTGTGGAAGGAAACATTGAATAGTGTAGCCCTAGATATACTGTGTCTGAATAAAAGATACACTTGAACATGTCTGCTTGCTCAGGGCTGATATGGGGTTAAACAATAACATCAACTTTCTGTGGTTTACTTTTATAAAAATACTCACTAGTATGCCTGTACTATTCTCACTGGTTCTCTTTTACTCTTATACTTGTTTCAGTCATTTGACTGTGGCCATGCTGGAGCACCGCCTTTAGTCGAGCAAATCGATCTCAGGACTTATTCTTTGTCAGCCTAGTACTTATTCCATCGGTCTCTTTTGCTGAACCGCTAAGTTACAGGGACGTAAATGCACCAGCACCGGTTGTCAAGCGATGTTGGGGGATAAACACAAACACACAAACATATATATATATATATATATATATATATACGATGGGCTTCTTTCAGTTTCCGTCTACCAAATCCACTAACATGGCTTTGGTCGGCCCAGGGCTATAGTAGAAGACACTTGCCCAAGGTGCCATGCAGTGGGACTGAACCCAGAACCATGTGGTTGGTGAGCAAGCTACTTACCACACAGCCACTCCTGTTAATGTTATCATCATCATCATTTTAATGTCCACTTTTCCATGCCAGCACCGTATAAAAAGCACCAAAGCCAGTACCATCTGATAAGCCACTCAGCACACTCTCTAAGATGGTTGGCATTAGGAAGGGCATTCAGACGTAGTAGAAACCAAGCTGAATCAAACTGGAACCTGGTGCAGCTTGCCAGATCTGATCAAACCATCCAATTCATGCCAGCATGGAAAACAGATGTTAAATGGTGATGATGATCAGGACTTTTCTATGCCTGCCTGAGTCAGAATAATTCATTGATGAGGATGATCTTTCTTTGGCTGGATGCCAGTCCTCACTGGTTTCCAGTTGGTCATATTTCCCCATGGCCAAGCATGTTTTCACGGAAAATTGGAAAAGGACACACCTTGTATGATAGTGATGCTCATTTAGAACTGTTGCATGATGTCAAGACAACGAGACAAGCTTACACACGCATACACACACACACACACACACACACACACACATATATGTATAGACACACACACACAGAGTGGCACATGAAAAAGTAGCCTGGACTACATATCATAGTGAAAATACAGAAATAGATTTATAGGCGTAGGAGTGGCTTTGTGGTAAGTAGCTTGCATACCAACCACATGGTTCTGGGTTCAGTCCCACTGCATGGCACCTTGGGCAAGTGTCTTCTACTATAGCCTCGGGCCGACCAAAGCCTTGTGAGTGGATTTGGTAGACGGAAACTGAAAGAAGCCCGTCGTATATATATGTGTGTGTGTGTGTGTGTGTGTGTGTGTGTGTGTGTATGTATATGTTTGTGTGCCTGTGTTTGTCCCCCCAACATCGCTTGACAACCGATGCTGGTGTGTTTACGTTTCTATAACTTAGCGGTTCGGCAAAAGAGACCGATAGAATAAGTACTAGGTTTACAAAGAATAAGTCCTGGGGTCGATTTACTCGACTAAAGGCGGTGCTCCAGCATGGCCACAGTCAAATGACTGAAACAAGTAAAAGAGTAAAGAGTACATAATGACCCTTGGAAATGAAAGGTTGTGTGCTTTTTCATGTGTGTAAATTCATTTCTGTACTTACACTATGCAACAGAACCCAGGCTACTTTCTTGTGCATCACACATATACCTACATACACATATGTACGATGGGCTTCTTTGAGGTTCTTTCTACCAAACCCACTTGCAGATGTTTGGTTGGTTTAGGGTTATAGCAGATGTCATTTTCCCAATGTGCCATACAATGGGATGGAACCCAAAACCACATGGTTGGGACATGTGTACTCCTTCAAATTGTTTTAGCAACTTGAGATTTTTCTATACATTTATCATAAATAATTTTTCCAATAACTGGATAACTTTCTTTTGAAAAACATTCTGACCATCAATTAGAATTGTTTTCTACTGAGAAATTCAAAGAACAGGCCTGGCATGAAGACTCAGTGCAAGCCTTCAATTCTTAAATCCCTGTTTACTTATCTTTTTATAGCTTTAACTAATTAATTCTTAGTTTTCTTAGTTTTCTTTACCTGTTATATAAGCCTCTGCTTATTAATAGTTTATAGCCATTGGCTTTTCAGTGAGTTATATTCCCTCTCACTTTATCTTAAATACTTCTATATCAGCCTCTTTTCTTATTTAATTAAAACCCATATTCTCACTCACCGTATCCTTATCTTCCTAGAACCCCAAACTAAACACTTTGACCAATGTTTTTCCAATAACTGTGGCCCTCTGAAATTCTTTTCTTGATAGCGCTATTAATGTAACCTATTCATTCCAATTTGGAGAATCTATAAATTCTATGGGCTTGGATCTTCAGGTTGTGCAGGCAAGGTTCTGTGGTAAGAAGTTTGCTTCTCCACAACATGGTTCCAGATTCAGTCCCACTGTGTATCACCTTGGGCAAGTGCTTTCTATTTTAGCCTCGGGCCAACCAAAGCTTTGTGAGTGGATTTAGTAGATGGAACCTGAAAGAAGCTGTCGTGTGTGTGTGTGTGTCTTTGTGTCTATGTTTGTCCCCCCACCACAGCTTGACAACCAATATTGGTGTGTTTACATCCTCATAACTTAGTAGTTCAGCAAAAGAGATCAATAGAAGTACCAGGTTTAAAGAAAAAAAGGTGAAAGTACTGCGGTTATTTCATTCAACTAAAATTCTTCAATATGGTGCCCCAGCATGGCCAGAGTCTGATCACTAAAACAAGTAAAAGTGTTGACTGCCAGAAAAAAAAAGAAATTCTGTACCATAATAATGATTAAGAAATTTTATTTTGGTCAAGTCAGTCTCTTGGTACTGTGTTTGGCTTGTGGGTTGTATAAGGACTTCAGGTAAATTTCAGTTCTATTGTATCACTTATGAAATTGGTAATTTGGACTTCCTTGTCAAATAATGTCTATTAGTTCTCCTTCATTAGTTATTTTAGCTGGAAATTGACCTCATGTGGGGAATAAAATCAAAAGTGAAAACTATCAACCATCTTGACTTAGTTAAGCTACAATATTTTGTAGCTAAAGTGGTCGCTCTATATGCTAGAAATAGCAGCCAAATCTCTCTCTCAAATCATTTGAATAGTCATAAATCAAGAAGAGTACAATGGATAGTGCATTTCTTGATATAAAAAAGAGAAAAAAACTGGTTGGTCACAGTTGAAATACTTTTGATCACAGGTCTTCTCGATCAGAGTTAACCTTGGGCTATACAAATACAAAACCTTTCTTTTCCCTTCGCTTCCCCTTATGACTTAAGGTTCTTTGGAAATGCATGAAATTTTCTCTTCTTATATGTATCTTTTACTCTACAACACTAGATATTCTAAAAGTACTGAAGTACAAGTCTATTTTTAAAACTTTTTCTCATCCACCCCCACACTCAAATATATAATTATTCTTTTATCACTATTTCTGCACATATTTCATATTTGGCCAGTTTCATGTCGAATATAGTGCATTGCTTTTTCTTCTTTTCCTTGTGAGAGGTGGATGATGGAGAGAAGACATCTTTCCTTATCATCCCATTTCATAGTATTTCTTAAGCTTATTTTTATCTTTATCAATTGTCTTATCTGACAAAATATCAGATTTATTCGTCAGTTATCTTATATTTTTCTCTCATTCAAATGACTTTTTTTTTTCTTTTCGGTTTGTCTGCCTATCTATCATCTCCATTTCACGTCTTGCTCTCTATTTCTTTCTCACATACACATACACACAAACACACACACACATGCTCAGCTATGTATACACTAATATGTGTACATGTGTGGGGTTATATGTTTGTATAAGTTTTTTCTTTCACTTTTACTAAATCCACATACGTGATGAATATTAAAATGCTTAAGGCAATATTAAGCATTATTACTTAGGTATAGTGTTGTGTGCATATGTATGTCTGTAAATATGAATGGGAAAGAGAGAGAGAGAGAGAGACTAAGTATTTAAGTGTATGTGTGTTTGTAGTAAAATGGAATGAAGACTATTATTGGAGCTACCTGAAATGGCAAGATGCCATCCATGGAGATAAAGACTTTCTTGTTCATTCTCTGTTAATATTTATTTAGCTATGGTTGAAGAAATCTAGAACACTTTAATGATGACTTATTTAGGACAGTTTGGGGTTGCCAATCAGCTTGTTGTGAGTTCAATATTGGCCTAAGGAAAACACTTTCTAGTTCATAATTTTATTTTATTTAGCAGTTTAATGTGGCTGTGTGTTTAAGAAGGTAGTTTTCCAACTACATTGTTTTGGTTTCCATCCCACTGTGCAGCCCTTTGGACAAGTGTCTTCTATCAATGCCTTCTGAGTGTATTTGGTAGATGGAAACTGTGTGGAAGCCCATCATGATGCAGTCTTCAGACCCACCATATCTTGTCAAATCATCCATGCTCCATGCAACCCTGTCAAACTTTCCCCACCCTCTCATTTCTTAGTACCTATCCCTCCATTGCTCTTCTAACTATTACACTATTCAGTTGCTGTAATTGAGAGTAAAACTACATATTTCAACCCCTTCTGAGCTACTAGTTATTCTTCTCCCTGGAATTAATTCCTTTTGGCATCCAACCCTTGTTCACAATATCATTCTTTCCACTTTATTTTCCACTGATTACCCTTTCTGTGCAAACAGTTCTCTCTCTCTCTCTTTGCCTTGAACTACATCTTAGTACTGTCATGTCTCATTCTTAATACCCTCTTGTATCTGCCATAACTGCTTCCTCACCTGTGTTAGCCTCCCACTATATCCATCTCTACCTACCTCTGACCTTCATCTTTGTCACTGTTCACTTCTCCCCATCTCTCTCTCTCTCTCTCCACTCTTCTTTTATTGCATCTCTGTTTCATGTGTCATTTTATTTCTCATCTATCTCCAGTTTCTGCTACCTTCTACCCTTTTTGAATTCCCTTTTATCACTATCTCCTTCTTAAGCCACTTTCATTTTTCCAAGCTCATATTTACCATTGGCCATACCTCCATCCTTATTCACCATTCACTACATTCACCCCTAACTCCATCTCTAACCATCATTAATTCTTCTCTCACATTCTTCAAAAACTTATTTACTCTGCTTTCTTAATCCTCCATCCCACTTCTATCTTCTACTCATCTTCTTGTACTTTTAGGAAAAACCCTGGTACCTTGTTCCCGCCACTTTTATCTCTATTTCTAGTTACTCCCACCCACCCTTATAGAATATGAGGTAGTCATGTATCACCTTTATAGCAAGATACCTGTACCAGTCCTTCTATCATGCTTAAGCCTCTTAACATCAGGCATAAAATCACATCCAACCTGTACTACACTCCCACTCAGTTGATGGATCTCATTTTACCATATATGTTACATGGCAACCTCATAAATGCTGGTGACATGTAAAAGGTACCTGATACACTCTTTAAAGTGGGTGGCATTAGTAAGGGTTGCCAAAACATGGATGATAGGTGTTGAATAATAATGATGATGATATGTGTGTGTGTGTGTGTGTGTGTGTGTGTGTGTGTAGTTTAAAGATCCACTAGAGGTAGAATCAATGAAAAAAGTACTTCATCCAGTAAGAGATAACTGTCAATTTAAATACACAATCGGAAGAGCTACTAAGAGTTTCATGCTATTATGATGCTTGAACAGGCATGTCTATAAAATACGCCATGTATCTCTTTCAGGCTGAAAGATTGCTTTAAAATACATGGCGTATTTTATAAATATGCCTGTTCAAGTATTATAAAAGCATGAAATTATTAGTAGCTCTTTCAGTTGTGTATTTAAATTGATATACATATATATATATATATATATATGTGAGTAAAAATAAATACAAAAAAAGGGTTTTGTATGATCGTGTATAGATATAATGGTAGTTAAAAGGGACACCGCCATTACCACAGATATATATTACAAACCCACAGACACACACCAATACTTGAACTTTAAATCGTGCCATCCACCCCATACAAAACGCAACATTCCATACTGCCTAGCCAGGAGAATATGTACTATTGTAGAGGATATAGAGACCAGAAATCAACGCCTAATGGAACGGAAAGAATTTCTGCTAAAGCAAAAGTACCCATCAATACTCATAGAAAATGGTATTCAGCGGGCTTCGAAAATACCCATACAACAACTGAGGACACCACAAAGAAGAGACAAACAGGAAAAGATCATTCCATTTATAGTGACACAAAATCCATGCCACCAGAACATCTTTAATATCGCCAAAGCGAACTTACCGATCCTTGCACAAAGTAAGGAATTGAGAAATATCATTACAGATCAAAATATAACTCTCAGTAAGAGACAACCTAAAAACTTGAAAAAGCTATTAACAAAGGCAAGGTTTGACCTCAGCAACAAAAATCAAACATTCACTGTATCCAAATGCAATGATAGCCGATGCGGTACATGCCGATCAATTCATACCGGCCCATATATGAACACAAAAACAGGGAAAATATTCACCAATGCGAACATGAACTGCAAAAGTAGAAATCTAATCTACTGCATCAAATGCCCTAATTGTGAAGAACTGTACGTTGGCCAGACAGGTAATGCACTATCGGAACGCTCACGGGTGCATCGACAACAGATCAAAAACCCAGAAGTTCGCCAAATACCACTGAGTAACCATCTGGCAACATGTGGTCATCAAACTTTTATTATATTTCCATTCCATAAACTTTACAACCGGAATGAAATTGAGAGAAAATGCAAAGAAAAGGACTTTATTAAGAAATTCAAACCTACTCTTAACAGACAATGATTAGATTTATCCTACTTGGGGTTTAAAAATCTTATCCCTATAACTAAAACACAAAAAATCTCTCAAATGTCATCATTTCTAAAAATAGCCAAACACCTACTGGGGTTTAAAAATCTTATCCCTATAACCAAAACACAAAAGATCTATCAAATGTCATCATTTCTAAAAATAAACTTGGCATCAACTCTAAAAATAGCCAAACACATACTGCTGCTGTCCAAAGGAATAGGTATAAAAGACAGAAAACCAGCCAGTCTATTACAGTCTGTTACAGTCTGTCATACTGGCCATGATGAAATACCACAAGGTATAGAAAATACGTATTCGCCTTTATATATTTATATATTTAATCCCTTATATTGGACACTCAATATTTCATATATTCAATAAGACATATTCCATATATTCAATAAGACATTCAATACTTCATTTCATTGTACCATCCATCTTTTTTTATATTATATATTATATATTCCATATTCTATATCCCATATTAATTTTACAAGAATATAAATAAAAAAACATAAAAAACAGACAGAGTTGGAACTCTTTTAAATAAAATTATATATATATATATATATATATATATATATATATATATATATATCTCAATATGTGTGTATGTATATGTGTGTGTGTGTATGCATACTGTATGTGGTAGTGGTGGCAGTCATTCTTCTAATCAACTGAACTGTTTTCATTAGCTTTTCAAATTACTGATGCTATCCATCAGACATGACTCCTGATAGAAATGCCACTGATTTTTAATGATAGCAGAGGATTTGAACTCAAAATAACTAGGGTCATAACAAATTACACAAGGCATTCTGTCCATCACTCTTTTGGCTCTGCGAACTTGCTGCCTTATATATATATATATATATATATATATATATATATATATATATATATATATATATATATATATATATATATATATATATATATATAGATATATATATATAATCATGGTATCACAGTATCAACCAGGCTATTGGATGTTGTTATACATCACTTATCTCAATGCAATTCACATCGTTTTAGCTTTTGAATGATGCTACCCTGTTGTCTAGGTGAGCGGGCCAACATTCACTCCTGATTAGGTGGGTTTTTTCATCACAGGGTTACCCTATTGACAGCTGAGTAGACTGGAGCTACAAGACATGAAGTATTTTGCTCAAAAACACAATGTGCCATTCAGTCTGGGAATTGAACCCACTATCCAGTGATTGTGAGTACAACACTAACCATTAGACGATGTGCTCTCACACACATTCACACACACAGACATATATATATATATAAACATTCACCATGATAGATTGCTAGCCACTAAACCTTTTCTATTTTTCTGCCTATTTATTTCTATGTTCCTTTCTGTCAAAGAGCGTAGGCTCGAAACGTAAAAGACTTTCTCACTTCCCGAGCGTTAAACTAGTACATCTGTTTGTTGTTTACACACCCATCTTCGTCTGTTTTTTTGTAAATTCTCACTATATATTGACACACATTTACACACACACACACACACACACACACATGCACATATATCAATTCAATTTGGGTATGAACCTTGTAGTTTGCTTTATAAAGCTCATTCACAGGTATTGACTGCCAGGTATAGTTTTACAATGGAAACTGACTATTAATAATGAAGATACATCCAGAAATTCATGAATAACCGTAGAGTATATATATGTTGTGAAAACACACTTTATTGCTAATGCTACAAGGTTTCATTTTCACTTTAACTGCAGACAGTTAATGAAATATTACTATATAACAAATACATTAAATTTATTACATTTCATCAGTATTATTTCAACAACGTTGGCATATGAAAACACCTCAGGTATGAATACAAAGTATTTGTTTAATTAAATCATATTTCACAAAATATGTACCTCACCACACTTAAAAATAAAAACAAACACCACTAGATCATTAACCACAAGTACAATTTAACTGGTCATTAACAGGAATTTCCCCATAATCCTGAAACCAATTGATATGTAATTGAACCTTTTCAGGAATCTTTTGTGTTTATTTCACCGAGTTTGGTGCATGTTTATTGTGATACTTAAGGTGGTTTACAGCCATAGTGTAATAAGTTTAATGTATAACAATACAATAATATTTAGGCAATTTGTTGGTAAAGTGAAGACAAAACGGTTTTAGTATTATGCAGTAGAGTGGGTTTGCTCAATCCCATCTCTCCTGTTTGCACATTTTACACACACACACATACACACAACATATGTATATGACTGTCATCATTGTTTTAATATCCTCTTTTCCATGCTTGCATGAGTTTGACAGAACTTGTTGAGGTGAATTTTCTACAATTAGATGCTCTTCCTGTTACCAAACCTCGTCTGTTTCCCAGTAAGGTAATATTCTCCTATGACAAGACATGTTTACACAGAAGATAGGAAATGGACACCACTTGTCTGATGGTGACATTCATTTACAACAATCATGTAGTGTCAAGGCAGAGACACTCGCTCACGGTGCCATGCAGTGTGACTGAACCCAGAACTATGTGGTTGGGAAGCAAAATTCTTACCACACAGCTGTGCCTCAGACTATATATAGAAAGAAAAAAGGAGACAGTCAGAATTTCGGGTAATTCTTTGTTAGGGCTTTCATCCATTCATAAGAATTCTTCAAAAATTTTGAAAGATCTTCATGAATGGATGAAAGCACTAATAAAGAATTACCCGAAATTCTGACTGCCTCCTTTTTCTTAACATACAATATCTGTACATCACTTTAAAAACTCTATACATATATAAGGCGCAGGAGTGGCTCTGTGGTAAGTTGCTTGCTTACCAACCACATGGTCCCGGGTTCAGTCCCACTGTGTGGCACCTTGGGCAAGTTTCTTCTACTATAGCCTCGGGCCGACCAAAGCCTTGTAAGTAAATTTGGTAGAAGGAAACTGAAAGAAGCCTGTCGTGTTTTTGTGTCTGTTTGACAACTGATGATGGTGTGTTTACATCCCCATAACTTAGCGGTTCAGCAAAAGAGACCGATAGAATAAGTACTAGGCTTACAAAGAGTAAGCTCTGGGGTCGATTTGCTCAACTATAAAGGCGGTGCTCCAGCATGGCCGCAGTCAAATGACTGAAACAAGTAAAAGAATAAAAAAAAGTATATATTACACACACACACACACACACACACACACACACACATGCAGTTGCTTATTATAATTGTGGATAATGTTATGAAATGGACATGATAGTTTTAACAGAATTAGTGGGTCACAAAACATGCTCAAGATATTGTTATATACCTGCTTGATGTCATTAGCCTATTGTTGATATTAAATAGGCTTCATTTGAAACTGATCAAAATAACCACTTCTCCAACATATGAACATACAGGCATGTGTGTATGTATTCTCTCTATATATAATATAATATAATATATTTATATATATATATATATATATATATATATATATATATATATATATATATATAAAAGCTATTATGGAAAGGGAAAAGTAAGAGGTAAGAAAATGAATAATAAAAGAAGATTAAAATTTCTGCTAGTAAGTTGTTTTGAATCTGTTAGTGTTGCTTTACAATTTATAACGAAAAAAAATCAGGAATGAGTCATATGATAGTGAATAAGAACCAGTGTCCAAGAGGAAATACTTGTGAGATGTTATTGCTATTATAAGAATGTGAAGAATCAATAATTCTGAGGTTAGCTCTGGTGTTGCAGTTAAAGCAGCTGATGGTTTTTGCTGATGATATCGTTGGAATTATGTGTTGGATTTTGATAATGCAAACACTGATGTCACACTGCAGTGATTTTTTTTTTTTTTTTTTTTTTTTCCCCCATTATTTTTATAACTATTATTGTTACTATTGATGAGATAGTGTTTAGGAAGGAGAGGCAGAAGCAGAATAGACACAGAACAAGAATCATGTGCTAATTTTCAAGTTTTGATGGTGGTGGTGGTGGTTGTTGTTATTCTTCTTCTTCTTCTTCTTCTTCTTCTTCTTTTTCTTCTTCTTCTCTTTCTTCCTCTTCTTCTTCTTCTTTTAGCGTCGATAAAATAAGTACCAGTTGGGTACTGGGTCGATGTAATTGATTTAACCCCTCTCCCCATAGCAGAAAAAGATTATTATTATTATTATTATTATTATTATGGAAGGCAGCAAGATAGTAGAATCCTTATTGGTATTTCGTCTGTCTCTATGTTTTGAGTTCACATCCTGACCACTGGGGTCAATGTAATCAACTAGCCCCCTCCCTCAAAATTTCAGGCCTTATGTCTATAACAGACAGGATTATTTTTATTATTATTATTATTATTAATGTGGTGAGCTGGCAGAATTATTAGCATGTTGAACAAATGCGCAGCAGTATTTCTTCTTTGTGTTTTGAGTTCAAATCCTGATGGTGTTAACTTTGCCTTTCATCCCTCTAGGGTTGATAAAATAAGTGCCAGCCAAGTACTGGGAGTTGATGGTACTGACTCGGACCTCTTCCTCCAAAGTTTCTGGTCTTTTGCCAAAATTTGAAACAATTATAAGGTTTTGAACTAGCAGAATCATTAACACAGATGAAATTCGTAGCTGCATTTCTTCCTGCTTTTCACTTTCTGGGTTCAAATACCATTGAGGTTAACTTTATCTTTCATCCATTGACAAAATACAGTTCTAGGGTTGATGGATTCAACTAATCACCTCCTTTCAAAATTGCCTTCCTTGTGCTGAAATGAAAAACAATTATTATTGAAGTTCAACCCTGCCAGTAGCGATTGTTGTTAAAGGGTGGCTGAGAGTGATGGATAGTGATAAAAGTGGGGAATAGTAAGTGTATGTAACAGGTGTTAAGAACAAGTGTTCATATCTGGAAAACAATGATAGAATATTTCGTTTTTGTGTTTGGTTTGGAAGATTCTTTATGTGAATTCATGTGTTGAGGCATATTTTATTGTGTCTGGGAAGAGTCATTCTCTTTCAGTGCTTTATTATTTAACACACTCACTGATTTGATTTCCACTCATTTACTTACTCTTTTACTTGTTTCAGCCCTTTGACTGTGGCCATGCTGGAGCACCGCCTTTAGTCAACCAAATTGACCCCAGGACTTATTCTTTGTAAGCCTAGTACTTATTCTATCGGTCTCTGCTGAACCACTAAGTTACGAGGATGTAAACACACCAGCATCGGTTGTCAAGCGATGTTGGGGGGACAAACACAGACATACAAACATATATATACACATACATATACACATACATATATATACATATATACGAATGGCTTCTTTCAGTTTCTGTCTACCAAATACACTCACAAGGCTTTGGTCGGCCCGAGGCTATAGTAGAAGACACTTGCCCAAAGTGCCACGCAGTGGGACTGAACCTGGAACCATGTGGTTCGTAAACAAACTACTTATCACACAGCCACTTTTTACAAAAATTTGCGTTGCTTCTTGCAACCTCTTCAATAGAACAGACATAGCCAAAATACTTTTGATCATAGGTTTTGGGCTCAGAGCTGACCTGGGGCTAAATGACATCAATGACAACGATGGCTCTAAAACTCTAAATGCTCATTATATACAGGTGACCTTCCATCAGTTGAGCATTTTCCTCAGTCTTCAGTGAGAGATTCTGCTACAAGATAAATAATATTCACCAGAAATATTGCTGTTTAATGGAGTATGTTATATTTACGTAAACTGTTGTTGTTGTTTTTGATGATGCTAGCAAAATTTCAGTTTTTTGTTTGTTTTCTAATTACAGAAGAACGAAGAGGGATTGCCATAGTAGAACTCTATAAAGCAGAAGGATGTACGCTGGGATTAACTATATCGGGTAATTATTTATTTGCTTATGGTTTTACTGAGTCACCTTTCTTACTAGCAGTCAAATTTCTTGAAAATTTCGGCTTCTTGATCTTGATATAATATGCAAAAAATAAAAAAATAAATAAAATAAAGATGAGACTATTGGCTAAACTGGCAACATGACCATCCCCAAATACAACAATAAAAGATGAGACAGTCATAGTTAAAATGCTGGTCAGACAATATTTATCATCATCACCACCACCATCATCTTCATCTTTACCACTAATATCATCACTGCCTCTAATTATCATCATCATCATTACCACCACTGCTACTACTATTATAGTGGCAAGCTGGCAGAATCATTAGCATGTTGGATAAAATGCTACGCAGCATTTCTTTTCTAGCTTTACATTCTGAGTTCAAATTCCACCAAAGCTGACTTTGCTTTTCATCCTTCCAGAGTCAATAAATTAAGTACCAGTCGAACATTAGGATCGATATAATCACCTAACCTCCTCCTCTAAGATTTCAGGCCTTGTGTCTATAATAGAAGGAATTATTATTATTATTATTATTATTTTATGTTTGACTTTTGTTTTGCATTTGTACAAGTTGGATCCAAGTCTCACCCAGAGACCTCAAGAGACAACAAGTTAGAAGTTCATGTAGGTGTTATGCCTAGGGTACCATATATTTGGATTTGTACAGTTTTGTTCAAGTGAATGTTTAAGAAACCATAAGAAAATTATGTTTGCTTTAAAATTTGAGATCACATAGACAGTATTTTACGTAGGATATGGGCAGTTCCCATGAGCACTATCTTTTGGACTTCAGCCATTTTGGGGTTTCCTGGTATCTGAGCTAGGTAGTAATCAGCCCGTTTCGCTGTCATTCCCAGGGCACCTATGACAATAGGTATTGTTTTCGTCTTCAGATTCCACATTTTGCTAATTTCTATTTCAAGATCTTTATATTTGCTCAGTTTTTGGTAGGTCTTGACAGATACGTTTATATCAATTGGGACAGTCATATCAATGAGGAGGCATGATTTTTGTCTGAAGTCTTTCAGTATGATGTCTGGCCTATTTGCGTCTATCTTTCTGTCAGTTTGAATGGTGAAGTTCCAGAGGAGTGCAATGTGATCATTTTCAAGTACTGGGGGTGGTTTGTGTTCCCACCAGTTTTTATCATGGGGCAAGTCCAGGTTTTTGCATATTACCCAGTGAATATATTGTGCAGCTCTATCATGCCTGTTGAGATACTCTGTAGGCGCAAGCAGACTGCACATGGAGACAACATGATCGATGGTCTCATTTTGTTGTTGGCATATACGACATAATGGGGAGCTGCCGTTCTTTAATATGTTGGCCTGGTAGTTCTTTGTAGGTAGGCATTGATCTTGGGCTGCTATGATAAACCCCTCTGTTTCTGATTTCAATCCAGAGGCCATTAACCATTGGTGGG
The DNA here is from genome assembly GCF_046866305.1 of Octopus bimaculoides. Lineage (NCBI taxonomy): Eukaryota > Metazoa > Mollusca > Cephalopoda > Octopoda > Octopodidae > Octopus > Octopus bimaculoides. The sequence goes on from NC_142928.1 coordinate 23,331,825, forward strand.
TAAGGGCTTTGTCAATATCTGCATTATTCGCTCTCTTTGGGTATTTGCCATTGAGAGGTTTTCCATGCCATTTTTCAGTCATAATAGCTAAGGCAGCAATTTTAGCACGGGTTTTCAAGCGCTTAGCTTTTTCTGTAGGTGTTTCTAGTTCGTCTAATTCTTGAATTTGTTGCAATTGGAATTCACTTAGATATTCCTTTGCCTGTTTTGTTACTGAGTAAGATGCTTTCTTGCTTTCATATTTTAAGACAAGTTTTAGCATCCAGTCCTCAGAGTTTTTCATATAGGTGTCTAGGCCAATTGTGGCTACCTTCATTGATAATGCCAGCTGTAGTAGTCCTCGACCTCCCTCTTTTCTTGGCAGATAAAGACGTTCTATATCTGCCTTAGGGTGGTGCATTCTATGCATTGTCAACAGTTTTCGTATTTTTCTGTCAACATTACATATTTCAGTAATTGACCAGTTAACGATGTTGAAACTGTAAGTCACGACTGGTATGGCTAGAGCATTGATCGCTTCGATCCTGTTTCTCGCGTTCAGCTCTGTCTTCAGTATTGCTCTCACCCTGCGATAACATTCTCTTCTGATCCTTTCCCTCATCACTGAGTGCTTGATATTGTCCCCTTCAATTACCCCTAGGTATTTGTAGCTCTCCGCTGGTTCTAACTCTTTTATGACATTTTGCTGGTCAAGGTTCACATTAGATGTATTTGTCATTTTTCCTTTGATAAAGATAGCTTTTGCACATTTATCAAGGCCAAATTGCATCCTGATGTCATCACTGAATTGTTTAACAATCGCTAGTAGGCCTTTGAGTTGTTGGTCATTTTTTGCAAAGAGCTTTAAATCATCCATGTAAATGAGATGATTTATATTTTTATCAAATATTTTATAACCATACTGTGCATCATTGAGCAATTTTGAGAGCGGTATTAGGGCTAGACAGAAGAGGAGTGGTGATAGTGAGTCACCCTGGAAAATGCCACATGAAATTCTTACATCTCCAGCATTTAGAGATTCATTGTCATTGTTCAACATCAGTGTGGTTCTCCATGATCTCATACTTACAGATAAAAAGTTTTGCAGAGTAGGAGCTATTTTATACATTTCCAGACATTTCCTAATCCAGCTATGTGGTAGGCTATCAAAGGCCTTTTTATAGTCTATCCAGGCTATTATTATTATTATTATTATTATTATTATTATTATCATTATTATTATTATTAAGGTGGTGAGCTGGCAGAATCATTAGCATGCCAGATAAAATGCGTAGCGACATTTCTTCCAGCTTTATATTCTGAGTTCAAATTCCATTGAGGTTGACTCTGTCTTTCATCCTTCTGGGGTTGATAAAATAAGTACAAGTCAAGCACTAGGTTCGATGTAATTGTTCCCCCCACCTCAAAATTGTTGGCCTTGTGGCAATATTAGAATTATTATTATTTTTATTATTTTTATTATTATCATCATCATCATCATCATCATCATCATCATCATCATCATCATCATCATCATCATCATCATCATCATTATTCAAGTAAGATTTTGGGATGCAAAAACACCACAAGTATGGCTTGTAACTGCTGGGCCCATTTTGTTTTTTCTCTATTTTCTGAAATCTATAAAAGTTGATACAATGAATACAGTGCCTGTGTTTTTCTAGTTTTCTTGGTTTGGACTAAAATCCTGTTACCATCATTTTTCCCTTTCATTCTTATTGGATGGACAAAATAAGTACCAATAACATACCATGATTTATTCACTTCAGTACTCCACACTCCTTTGTGAAAGTTTGGTTTGGTGCATCATCAAAAGAAATCAATATTCTTTATGAAATGGTTATTTTTATAATATAGTATACAATAATATATTTTCACCTTTATAAGAGAAATATTTGCCATAGTTTTTTTACTATACTTCCGGCAAATTTAATGTAAATAAATATTAAACATCATATAAACAAACATACTGTGAGGTGCCTTTTCTAAATTACTGATCATTATTATTATTAATATTATTATTATTATTATAAAGGCTGGGGTGTTTGATAATATCATGAGTTTCAAACAGAATGTCTTGAAGCCATTTATTCTAGCTCTGGGTTCAAATCCTGCTGAAGTCAATTTTGCTTTTTCATTCTCTGGGGATCAGAGAAGGTTGAGAAGGTCAGTCAAGCTAAGTGAGACCATAGTCATAGCTGATGCCAGTATCACGTCAATGGCATGTAAAAAGCACCCAGTAAACTCTCAGTATGGTTGGCATTAGGAAGGGCATCCAGCCGTAGAAACTGCACCAAATCAGACAAGAATCTGGTACAGCCTTTCAGCTTGCCAGCCCTAGTCAAACTGTCCAACCCATGCTAGCATGGACAATGGACATTAAATTATGATGATGATGATGATGATGATGATGATGATGATGATGATGATGATGATGATGATGATGATGATGATGATGATGATGATGATGATAGAATGTTATGATAAAATATCTGTCAAGCTCTGGGATCAGTGTTATTGACAAATTACTCCCTCTTGTCAAGATTACTGGCATTGTGCTGAAGTCAGAAGCTATTATTATCAGTTCAGTTCCTGCCAAGGTCAACCTTGCCTTTCTTCTCTACAGAGTCAATTGAATACTGGGGTCAACGATTAACCCTCTCCCCTCAAAGTTACTGGCCTTGTTCCTGAATCAGAAACGATTACTGTTAAAGTAATGATGATGGTGTTGTATCTCTGAAAGCTGGGTCCTTGGATAAGATTGCAATAAATTTCCTGGCAGTAATTAATTCCTTCCGGCTCTTCATTTATGAGTAGTTAAACCTGAAAGGGTTAACACAGAGATAATCTTTTTCTTTCTTTCTTTCTTTTTGTAAAAATCTCAAGGAGGCATTACTTGTGAGAGGTGTGAATAGCCTCAACCAACTGACTTTTGATGGTGGGTGGGGGTGGGGGAAAGAAAGGTTTTTTTTTTTTTTTCGTTTTCTTTTGATGTATCCCATTTATCATACTTGCATCAAATGGTCAATTAGTTTTAGAAATTGCCCCAAACAAATATCTCCTCAATGAATGATTAATGCTTGTTTGGCAGTTCTTTTGATTAGCTGTTATTATTATTATTTTTATTTTTGTTCATTTAAAGGATATTTCGTCTTTAAATGTCAATTTAATTTTGTTTTATGATTTCTGTTCATTTTACGATAGATTTTATGCCTTTTATTGATTCATCTTTTCTCCTTTTTTTTTAACTATTCATTTGTCAAAGGTTTATGTGGTAAAAAAAAATAGTTTTTTAAGTTTCTTTGCTGTTATAACTTTTTTTTTTAGTATTGATCAGTTATTAATCTTAATAATAATAATAATAATAATAATAATAATAATATAATAATAATAATATCAGTATTTCTGAATTAATAATGATAATAATAATGATAAAAATTCCTTTTATTGGCCATGAGGGTTCAAGAAGTTGGGAAAATAAATCTAAAGAAAAAACCATAAAAATAACAGTGGAGAGTTCACATCAAGTAAAAGGGCGAGATCAACATTAGTAATAAAGGGACATTAATAAATGACATTAACAATATAGAATGACAAAGTAACAAGAAGAAAGAATCCCTTAAATGGTGGGTTTAATCATTTAGGGTAGTTTGGAGAAAGCTACATAAAACCCCAGTTTACCGTGACACACTGTTAGCAAGTACCTTCCTCCAGTTGTTGTTGCCAACTTTCAGCCACATTGTTAGTCTCTCATAAAATTTACTGGAGAGAAGTGTCATCCACTCTACTCTCAACTTGCTCTGAAGAAGTTGATGGGTACATGACCTGAGAGGAAAGCCTTGTCTTCAAGCCTTGCCGTCCACATCTGTCACACAACTTCCTTTGCTGTGGGCATCAGGAAAGGGAAGTTTGCTTTTCTTTTCCAGTACACTTGACTTAATAGCTGAATGTTCTATGTGTGATAATGGCTGTTCAACATAAACACATAAATCAGTAATGCACTGCACAGACACCCAACAACTACAACACTAAATGAATATATACTGGATGGCTTCAACACTCTGTGCACACTTCTAACAAGTTCATTTGCTGTCAGCTCCAACACTCCTATTCCTCAAAAGTTTATTCAGAACAAGCAATGCTTTCCAAGAGCACTGCTAGATGAAAGGTTTTTGAAAATTTTTCATATTTCCATATCTAATAGTTCTCCAGAACATTACTACTTAGATTGTACTTGTCAGCACCAACAATTGTTTCCAGGTCATTACATGACCTCTGCACTATGAAGGTATGAAAGTTATATATACTTCTAGATCTAAATTACTTGCAGTTTAGAGTTTAATTTATCTTAATCTCACACCATGTGTAATGTGTTTTGCAGATATAGTTCAAATTTAAAAAAAAAAAATTCAGATATATGTATGAAACTTATCGCCATATATCAGTGATAGCAAACATTTGACATACATATCTATAGTGACAGTGATATGTCACAGATTTTTAGGTGACAAGCAATGGACTTTAACAAATATCTTGCCATATCATGTCATAAAAAGCTTATCCATAAGCATTCATATTAAACCAAAATATGAGTTGATTTGGTAGACGGAAGCTGAAAGAAGCCTGTCGTATATATATATATATGTATGTGTGTGTGTTTATGTTTGTGTGTCTGTGTTTGTCCCCCCCCCCCCCCCGATGATGGTGTGTTTACGTCCCCGTAACCTAGCGGTTCAGCAAAAGACACTGGTAGAATAAGTACTAGGCTTCCAAAGAATAAGTCCTGGGATCGATTTGCTCGACTAAAAGGCGGTGCTCCAGCATGGCCGCAGTCAAATGACTGAAACAAGTAAAAGAATATGTGAAAGGCATTCCAACAACAAAATTATTGAAGAAATTTTAATTTTGACAAAGCAGGTCAAAATGATTTGTTTGTGAAACTGCAGAGAAAACCACCAAATGGCAATAGATTAAGAGAGATAATCTGTGGACTGTTACTGCTGAGATGCAAGTCAGGGTGTAATTTACTTCAACTGGGTTACCTGGGCAAAAGTATCTGATGTTGAAAGACCTGAAAACCTGATGATCTCAGGACACATTGCTGATGATGTCTCAGATCATTCACATGAGTTTTGCCCACATATAGCCACAGGCATGACTGTGGTTAAGAAGCTCACTTTCCAGCCATGTGGTTTTGGATTCTGTCCCACTGTGTGGCACCTTAGGCTTGTGTCTTTTACTATACACCTGGGCCAACCACTGTTTTGTGTATAAATTTGGAAACTGTGTAGAAGCTCATTGTGTGTGTGCATCTGTTTCTGTGTTTATCCCCCTCTCTCTTTACTTGACAACTGTTGTTGGTTTGTTTATGTTCCTATAACTTAGTGATTCATCAAAAGAATAGAATACGTACCAGACTTCAAAAGTAAATACAGGGGTTTTGTTAGACTGTGGTCATACTGGGGCACTACCTTGAAGGGTTTAGTTGAACAAATCGACCCCTTTGTGGGATGTAAACAAACCAACACTGGTTGTCAAATTCTGGTGGATGAGAAACTCAGATGCACACACACACATGACGAGCTTCTACACAATTCTTGTTTGCCTTCACTCACAAGGCATTAGTCAGCCTGGGGCTATAATAGAAGATACTTGCTTAAGATGCTGTGCAGTAGGATTGAACCCAGTACCACATGGTTGCAAAGTGAACTTCTTAACCAAGAGCCATGCCTGCACTTATATGCAAGAAAATATCATGAATTGGCAGAGTTGCTAGAACACCTAATAAAAAAACATAAAAAAAGGAAAAACTTTTAGCATCTATTTTGGCTCATTACACTCTGAGTTCAAATCCTGTTGCAGGCAGTATTATCTTTCATCCCCTTGGGATTGATAAAATAAAGTATCGGTCAAGTATTGAGATTGATATTATCAACAGCTCCCTTCTCCATCAATTCCAGGTCTTATGACTTTGTTAGAAATATGTGAGTGGTGGATTGGAGGAGTCGGTAGAGCATTGAAGAAAATGCTCTGTGGTATTTGTTCTGGTGCTTTACATTCTGAGTTCAAACTTGGCTGCATCAACTTTGCTTTTCACTCTTCTATGGGGAGAAGGGGAGTCAATAGTATAAAGTATCAGTGAAGTACTAGAGGCAATAATATTCTTTTCTACTCTAGGCACAAGGCCCAAAATTTTTGGGGAGGGGGTGGGGCAGTCCATTAGACCCCAGTATGCAACTGGTACTTAATTTATCGACCCCGAAAGGATGAAAGGCAAAGTTGACCTCAGCGGAATTTGAACTCAGAATGTAAAGACAAACGAAATACCGCGAAGCATTTCGCCGGGCGTGCTAACATTTTTGCCAGCTCGACGCCTTCAGGAGACAATAATATTGACTATGACTCTCGCTCTAAATTTCTAGCCTCGTGCATCATCATCATCATCATCATCATCATCATCATCATCATTTAATGTCTGCTTTCCATGCTGGCATGGGTTGGACGATTTGATCGGAGCTGGCCAGCTGGAGGGCTGTCTCAGGTTGAAGTCATCTGTTTTGACATGGTTTCTATGGCTGGATATCCTTTCTGATGCCAATCATTTACAGAGTGTACTGGGTGCTTTTTACACGGTGCTGACATGGGTAGCTTTTGTGCAGGGGAGGCACAGGTACCTGTTACATGGTGCTAGTATGGATGCTTTTTACATGGTGCCAGCATAGGTACTTGTTACGTGGATGGTGATGTACCTATTTCAGAAATAATTGTTCTTGTTTTAGTAGCAGCAACAGTAGTAGTGGTGGTGGTAGTGGTTGTAATAGTAGTAGTAGTGATGGTAGTGAGAATGCTAGTAATGTTGGTAGTAGTAGTATAGTAGTAGTGGTGATAGTAGTAATTGTGATAACAGTAGTGATGGTTGTAGTAACAATAGTGAATAGTAGTGGTGGTGGTAGCAGTAGTAGTAGTAGTAGTAGTAGTAGTAGTAGTAGTAGTAGTAGTAGTAGTAGAAGTGGTTGTGGTGGTAGAATTCTGTTGGTTAGACACAAGGTAGTAGTAGTAGTTGCAATAGCAGCAGAAGTAGTATTATTACTGTAGACTAGATGCAAGCTAATTTTATTAGGAAGGTACAACCAAGTGACTCACTGACTTTCTCAAACTTTACAGTTATTATTATTATTATTATTATTATTATTTAGGAGAGTTTCTGCCTCACAGAAGCATTGCTCATTCTATTGTCATACTATATTCAATAAATGTGACCATCCCTTTCGCTTTGAAAAAAAAAAAGAATAGATGTTTGAAGTCAAGTTGGCATCTATTACAAGTGTAGGATATTCAATGTTCCGCGTAATTGACCGATATCGTAATATATCCGAAGAGAAAATAATTCCATCCAATCCCTTGAAGGAAAATAATTAAATTGAAAACTCCAAATCTAAGCCATATCAGTTGCTGCAGAGAGGGACGGTTAATCATATAAATTAATCTGATCTACCAGTGTTGCAGCCACTCATTTATTTTGGGTCTTAGAAAATTATTTCAGGTTCACAAATCACTGTTTATTGATATGAATATTTTATTTCATCATCATCATCATCGTCGTCGTTTAACGTCCGCTTTCCATGCTAGCATGGGTTGGACGATTTGACTGAGAACTGGCAAGCCAGCAGGCTGCATCAGGCTCCAATCTGATCTGGCAGAGTTTCTACAGCTGAATGCCCTTCCTAACGCCAACCACTCCGAGAGTGTAGTGGGTGTTTTTACGTGCCACCGGCACGAGGGCCAGTCAGGCAGTACTGGCAACGGCCACGCTCGAAATAGTGTATTTTATGTGCCACCTGCACACGGGCCAGTCCTATATATCATCATCATCATCATCATCGTCGTTTAACGTCCGCTTTCCATGCTAGCATGGGTTGGACGATTTGACTGAGGACTGGTGAAACCGGATGGCAACACCAGGCTTCAATCTAATTTGGCAGAGTTTCTACAGCTGGATGCCCTTCCTAACGCCAACCACTCAGAGAGTGTAGTGGGTGCTTTTACGTGTCACCTGCACGAAAACAGCCACGCTCGAAATGGTGTCTTTTATGTGCCACCCGCACAAGCCAGTCCAGGGGCACTGGCAACGATCTCACTCGAAAATCCTACGGGAGCCAGTCAGGCGGTACTGGCAATGGCCACGCTCAAAATGGTGCATCTCATGTGCCACCCGCACAAGAGCCAGTCAAGGGGCACTGGCAACGATCTTACTTGGCTTGCCGGGTCTTCTCACGCACAGCACATTTCCAAAGGTCTCGGTCAGTAGTCATCGCCTCGGTGAGGCCCAATGTACGAAGGTCTTGCCTCACCACCTCAGCCCAGGTCTTCCTGGGCCTACCTCTTCCACGGGTTCCCTCAACTGTTAGGGTGTGGCACTTTTTCACGCAGCTATCCTCATCCATTCTCACCACATGTCCATACCAGCGCAATCGTCTCTCTTGCACACCACAACTGATGCTTCTAATGTTCAGCTTTTCTCTCAAAATACTTACACTCTGACGGGTATTCACATTGACATTACACATCCAACGGAGCATACTGGCTTCATTCCTTGCGAGCTTACGTATGTCCTCAGCAGTTACAGCCCATGTTTCACTGCCATGTAGCATGGCTGTTCGTACGCATGCGTCATACAGTCTGCCTTTTACTCTGAGTGAGAGTCCCTTTGTCGCCAGCAAGGGTAAGAGCTCTCTAAACTTTGCCCAGGCTATTCTTATTCTAGCAGCTACACTTTCAGCGCACCCACCCCCACTACTAACTTGGTCGCCCAGATAGCGGAAGCTATCGACTACCTCTAGTTTTTCACCCTGGAATGAGAAAGAAGTTGTTTCCTGTTTGTTTACAGTCTTTATTGCACCTGAACATCTGCCACAAACAAAAACTAACTTGCTAGTTAACCTGCCTTTGATGTTGCTGCACCTCTTATGTGTCCATAGCTTGCACCGGGTACATCTTATAGAGTTACTACCTACTCCTTTTCTACATACTGAGCAGGGCCATCTACTTGAAGGGGTTTGTGTTTTATCTACCTTCCTACTTATTAGGATTTTGGTTTTAGCTAGGTTGACTCTAAGGCCCTTCAATTCTAGACCTTGCTTCCACACCTGAAACTTCTCCTCTAGTTCTGATAGTGACTCCGCAATTAGGGCAAGGTCATCAGCATAGAGGACATCCCAGGGGCAACCTGTCTTGAACTCCTCTGTGATTGCCTGGAGGACTATGATAAATAAGAGGGGGCTGAGGACGGAACCTTGGTGGACCCCTACCTCTACCCGGAATTCATTGCTGTACTCATTTCCAACCCTCACCTTACTGGCAGCATCTCTGTACATGGCTCGCACAGCTCTCACTAACCATTCTTCTATCCCAAGTTTCCTCATTGACCACCAGATAAGGGATTGGGGGACCCTGTCAAAGGCTTTCTCCATGTCAACGAAAGCCAGGTACAGAGGTTTATCCTTAGCTAGGTATTTCTCCTGCAGCTGTCTCACTAGAAATAAGGCATCAGTAGTGCTTTTACCTGGCACGAACCCAAACTGCATCTCATCTAAATTGATTCGCTCCCTAATTAGTTGGGCTATGACCCTCTCTGTAACTTTCATAACCTGATCTAACAGCTTGATGCCTCTGTAATTATTTGTATCTAAAGCGTCACCTTTACCTTTGTAGCAGTTGACTATGATGCTGCTACACCAGTCATTGGGTATGACTCCTTCGTGTATCACCTGGTTCGTAATACGAGTGACTAGGCTATAGCCAACACTGCCAGATATTTTGAGCATCTCTGCAGTGATTCCTGATGGGCCGGGGGCTTTCCCGGTCTTCATACTCTTAATTGCTTTATCTACCCTGGTACTATCAACTCGGATAGCTGGTCCCTCTATTGGGTCGACATACGGCAGGCTCTCTTCCTCCCATTCATTCTCTTTATTAAGCAACCTATCGTAGTAGCATCTCCAGACCTCTTTCTTTGCATCCTCATTTAGTGCAAGCATACCATCATCCATGCGAACACATTTCTCTCCTACAACATCACTATTCTCTCTCCTACACTGTCTTGCAACACGAAATACCTCGAGTCTTTGGTCCTCACGGCACAGAACATTGGCAAATCTTTTCTTATCTGCTTCCCCTCTGGCTAAATAAACCTGTCGCCTAGCCTCCCTTCTGGCACATTGGTACAATTCCCTGCTACCACCGTTCTTCCAGTCCTTCCAAGCCTGTTTCTTTTGTCTAATAGCCCTATATATATATATATATATATATATATATATATATATATACACATACATACATGTGTGTGCCCTTATTTTGACATTATGTGGTGGTTGTAAACAAGCAACACGCTCATACAGGTTATGTTGTTAGTTCCATGGATGTGAAATGAACTTAACCCCACTGTCATGTCTATAACTATGTATGTGTGTGTATAAAGATATCTGAGGTGATTGATGCCAGTATGTAACTGGTACTTAATTTATCGATCCTGAAAGGTTGAAAGGCAAAGTCGACCTCGGCGGAATTTCAACTCAAAACTTAAAGTCAGATGAAATACTGCTAAGCATTTTGCCCGGCATGCTACCGTTTCTGCCAGCTCACTACCTTTCCAAGCAAGATGATATTGCATCATGGCTGGACATGTTATCACAGAAGATTGTAAAGGGAAGAATCTCTATGATGTTGCAATTTATTTATAACTATCTTGTGATGTCAAGACAGGCAGACACAAATACATCTGAGATTTATAGAGAATACTTTTGGTCTCCTTTAAATACAACTTTTTCAGAACCTACACACACACACACACATGCACACACACATACATACACACACAAATACAGGTATGTCAAATACTATACAACAAAATTCTTGATTTATTAAAATCATCTCTGCCTCTGGAGGATGTATTATAATTTACCAATGGCAATTGAAGACCAGCTTCACTTCAGAAGGGGAGATAACCTCAATATTCAAAAATACTCCAAAACTGAAATGCTACTGAGTAAAAGGACAGACTTATTGTCTGGTAATGAACTACATCTGAATGCTGTTTATCTCCAGATACATGTTCCTGGCTTAGTAGCCTTCATCAGCGTGACAGTTGTCCTACTTTGAGAATTCTTGAATCTTGAGATTCTCTCCCCTTTTCAAGTGGACCTGGTCATAATTGCCACTTGGTAATTATGCTGCATCATCTACAGGCAGAGATAATTTTAATGTTGACATACCAGTATTTGTCTATGTTATTTAAATACATCCCAATATCCACTCTGAGTTGTTTCTCTTCGTTCATTTTATTTATTAAGATATATATATAATCATATCACAAATAAAGTACTAGTAAAGTACTGCATCTCAATTATATATATATATATATATATATATATATATATGTATATATAAAATAATATAGGTTAGCAAAATTATAGAAATTTTTCTACCAGTAGCCTAGCATGTATAAACAGTCAATAGACAACATATTTTCCATTGAAAATTAGTGGTATATTTAAACACAAAAAGAGGTGACCCATAACAGGTTGCCTTACATGCTAGAAGGAACAATCAAAAGTTCCAACCACAGTTAAGAGCAATTTTTTTTCTTTAAATGTACACTAATTTTATATATATATATATATATATATATATATATATATATATATATATATATATATATATATATATATATATATATATTCTGGAGAAAATAAAAAAAAAACCATCTTTTCTGTTCACAAAAGTGTGGAAATAGTGGTATATTGTTGTTACAAACATACTTCCATGGACAAAAACAAAAACTTTACTCTTTCTCTGAAAGACTCAGGTGGAAACATCTGGAAACTCTTCTCCCAATGGTATTCCTGTTTAAAGTTAAAACATTTAGATACCATTATTCCAATAAATCAATAATTACTATTCAGAAAGACTCAAGTATATCAATCACATTTTCTCTTATTTCGTGTATTTCTGACATCATTCTCTGCCTCCAACATATCCAGCAACCAAAGAGTTAGATACCTCTGTTTTTATTCAGTTGTTTACTTGCTTGCTTCATTGTCTATTCTGGTATCTTTCGAACTAAAGCAGTGGATTAGTAATTCCATTAGTGTGTCAAACAAAATCATTTATGATAATTTAGTTGTTGCCTTTTACATTCTAGGTTCAAATCATGCTGAGCTCAACCTTGTTGTTCATGCTTCTGGGTTCAATAAAATAAAGTACTAGTAAAGTACTGCAATTAAATATTAATAACTGCTGCCTAATTAGCATGTGGTAACATTTTCATGTGGTAGCTTGGCTAGTTACACAGAATCTGGCTGTTGACAGAGTGTGCAAATCTATGGAAACCTATAGGCATTGCTTCATCCATATAGATGTTCTGTAGAGATCATCCTCATCACTATTTAATGTTCATGTTCCATATTTTCAGAGGTCAGATAGTCTGAGTGGATCCAGTGTGTTCAAAGACTGCCTTCTGCTCCAGTGTCTGTTTCTGCACAGTTTCTACAGCCAGGTGCCCTTTCTAATGCCAACCACTTTACAACATGGACTGGGTACTTTTTTTGTGTCACCACTGCACTGTTGAGGTCGTTATGCAGTTTGCAAAACTACAAACCCTGGGGGCTGAGCAGCAGGAGTAGTAAAGATAATGCAGTTTTCAGTGGAAGGACAAAAGAGATCATGGTTGAGTACTCTGCAGGAGCTGGGGTGGGGAGAGGCAGGCCTAATGTATGGGAGGTAGAGACGAGTCAGTGTAATGTTGATGGAGGGCACATACATAGCACTTCCCAAACTCAGTTTTGCTATATAATGTAGGCAATATTTTGTGAAAAATGAAAAGAAAAAGAAAAAGAAACCCTGAAATTATAGGAAGTAGAAAATCTGAATTTTTCTTCAATGATTTCTTAACAAAATAGTGACAAATTGTATACATAGAAGAAGATTCTTTTTAATATGTTATTTAGATATTAAGCTCGATTTATCATGTTAAGTAATGAACAGGCTATGGATTATATGAGAACATATTAAATCTGTTTGAAAAAAAAAATGCAGTCAAAATAGTCAAGCGCGCGCACACACACACACACACATGGTTACCTAGCGACATGGCTTCTTCCAGATATTGGAGTTATAATAGTAATGCAATATACATTCAAATAGTGATCACATATGTAGAGAAGAAATTTCTTTTCATTTTTTATTCTTAAACTTTATTGTGAATACTGGGTCAGATATTTCAAACATATAAAAGAAATAGAAAGTAGGTATTCAGTGAAAATAGGCGTATATATTACTGCAAAAATTCCAATTAAAAATTAACTTATCTTTCAATATGGCTTTTATGGAAAAATCAAACTAACTTTATCAACTTAGAACATACAGGCTACTAGTTAAACATCATCATCATTTAATCTCTACTTATTCATGCTTGAATGGGTCAGATGGAATTTATTGAGGCAGATTTTCTGTGGTTGGATGCTTTTCCTGTTACCAACTCTCAATTGTTTTGAAGTAAGGTGATATTTTCCCATAGCTAGACATATTTTTTCATGGAAGACTGGAACCAACCTCACTTGTATGATGGTAATACTCATTTACAACCATCATGTGATACCAAGGCAGAGGTACATGCAAACACACAAATATATCTCCCTCTCTCTTTTTCTATCTACACACACACACACACACACATATGAAAGGCTTTCAGTTTTCATCAACAAAATCCACTCACAAAGCTTTGGTCAGCCTGGAGCTATAGTAGAAGGTATTTGCCCAAGGTGCCACATAGTGGGACTGAAACCAAGACTGCATAACTGCAATGCTATTCTTAACCTCACAGCCACACTTACACCTGCATCTAACCACTAAACTGAAGTTCAGTGCTCATTATGTATTTAGGCTGCATACTTGATTGTATTTACTTCATGTGACTTAAAACTCTCACTAGTAAGCTTCAGTACATCCTAGCCAGGAGAAGAATATTTCTGGTTTCCTTTGTGTCAGGAGATCATAGTTAAGTGTTGACCAAGTATTACATCTGCTGGCAATAAAGAGTTTCTTTCTCAGAGTGAAGGACAGATTGTGTGACCTGTGTGCAGGGTGTATTGGTGTATGATAGTGAGATGTGGGCTTGAATAGAGAAGATTTGTGAAAGTTGGAAAGAAGTAAGGTAAGCATGCTCTCCTGGTTGCGTAATGTGAGTCTGAAAACAAATGAGTTGAGGGAAGATACAAAAGGAATTGGCTGCAATTTACAAGAAGAATCTGTGCTGATACATGTGATGTGTCTGGAGGTTGACTGTTGGTTAAAGAAGTGCCAAGTGCTCCAAGTGGATGGAATCTCTCAACATGGGATGAAGTGATGAAAACAAATCTCAAGAGGCTGAAGATGATGACAAAGAACCAGACATGTTGTAAAGTGCTGTGTTGGGGTAAACTCACCCAACCTATTCCAGCGTAACTAAGTACACTCCCACTGGACTGTAGGCCATCAGTGACTTTTCCCCACTGTTCTCAATTCTGGGATGTCCATCTGTCTTTAATCAGTCTCATGAGTGAGAAGTTTTGAATTGTCATAAATGCTTCTGTAACAATGTCTTTTTTCTAACTAAGGATGTTGGTCCTATGTAAACCCATTTTTACTTCTGGGATGAGGTGGTCCGTATTAGTCAGGTTTCTATCTTTTGACCTTTCCAACATTGGAGCCCCCATCAGGAACTTGTACTCTGTTGGCCTAGCAGTCAGTGTCATTGATGTGCACAAGTCAGCACATCACAATAAAGACTGGAATTTGTGATGGACCCAACCCATGCAAGTATGGGAAAAAGAGCATAAAAAAATTATGCTGGGAATGGTGATGTATAATATCCATATTTGGATCTCTCTCTTTCTTATTCTCTCCTCTATTATTCACCCCTCTTCTCTCATTATATTACTCTGCTAACACTCTATCTCCTATTACATTGCCTTTATAACAAAAATGGCATCAAATTGAATCTACACTCAACTCAGTTCCTTCTTCCTTAATATCACCTAACTTTTTTATATTTCTCAATCTTCTGTCACTATCATCCCTATCATTGTTGACATCTATTTCTCCAAATCTTTTACGGCCACAATTTTTTATTGCTATTCATCACTTTCTCTCACATTATTCCTACCTCTACTGCACATGTAGCTTCTGTTCACTCTCCTGGTCTGTATTCATGTAGTTATGTTATTCTCTATATCTCCCTTTACTCTCTCCTTTACCACCCACTCACTCCTATCACTCTGGTTCTCTTTCATCGCTTTATCTTCTTTTCGCTCATGTTCATACTATTCAATCTCCTTACTAACAACTATCATGTAGCTGTCTATCACACCCTCTCTTTCTTCCATTACTCTCTCTTCTATCACCCTCTTGTTCTATCAATCTGGTTTCCAGCTTCTGCTGAGTTATCTCCTTCATGCAAATGTCCACTTTACATTTTGTATTTTACAAAACTAATGAAAAAAAATATTAGACAAAATATTGAGGTAAAATGAAACATCAAAATATGGAAAGGTTGTACTTCAGCATGGTTGCAATCAAGTGACTGAAACCAGTAAAAGAACAACATGCAAAAATAATGGCCATATTATATAGCTTTGAAAATAGTAATACCCATGCCTCTGGTGTCTCACATTGGCTATGATATAGCTTCTGCTTTGATATAGCTTTATGAAAAAACAAATTCAATCAATTCTCTTAACAGATTTAATTCAAAGGAAATAATTTTGTAGTAAGCAGATAAATTCTACTTAGTTTCATTGCATTTCATACTTATACTTAAAATATATATTTATGCTGAAAATATAAATCACGACAAAAAGAGCACAAACTGAAAAATTGCCAATTTAGATAACATAAAAGAGAGAGGAGTGGAATGGCATTGTATGACTTAGTCAATCTTTGATTTAATTTTATGCCGGTCATTTTTTTATTACCCATTTCATTTATGATTTTAACCATTCATATGTCAAAACATACTTAGTACGAATGAACTGTATTCTTACTTCAGTTTCCATAAAATAAATATTGAAATTTTAGTTTTTAATGATATTTGACTTCTACTTTTCCAATCATAACAAAGTTGGCTTCAAACTTAGTCATGTAACTCTTTCGATAACAACCGTCTGAGTCCTTCATTAGAAAATGTTGTCATAATCATCATTTAACATCTGTATTCCATGCTGGCATGGATTGGACAGTCTGGCAGGAACTGGCAAGCCAGAGGGTAGTACTAGGCTCAAGTCGTCTGTTTTGGTGTGGGTTCTACAGCTAGATGTCCTTCCTAATACCAACCACTTTACAGAGTGTACTGAGTGCTGTAACATGGTGCCAACATGGGAATCAACACAGGTGCTCTTTTACACAGCACCAGCACAGGTACATTTTGCATAGTGCTGGCAAGGGTGCCCATTGCACAGTGCCAGCATGAGTGTTTTTACATGCTGTTGGCTCATTGTTCTTAAAATCCCTTTCGAATAACAACCTTTAAATTAACACACAACACAAATTTTACATTTTGTAAATGAAAGAAGAAAATAATCCTCAATACTTATGATAGAGTTTATTCAGATATTTATTTAAAACTAAGTTTTGGCCATTATTTGAGTTTCACCCTCTGTACTGGACAAAAGATTGGGTTATGCTCCAGTAGAATTAGAAATGGTTAATTATACCTTCACAGGTAGTTCCAATATCACCCACTTATTCTCAGACAAACCTGTAAAGAGGTCTCTATACAATCACTCTACTTGCTAAGAATAGCAAAGAAATATTCCTTAGAAAATAGGTTTGTTGGATAACCTAGTCTTAAATATAATACACCTTTAAAAAAGAATTAGATTATCAAAGCTATAATCCTTCTGATCAGAAGTCTGTTTAAGCACTGTTGACCTGGTCCTCAGTATCAATAATTCATTTTCAGTTGGAAATATATGAAAGATTTTTTTAATTGCATGTAATACAATTTTTACTTTGTTTGATATACATTTATTTCAAACATCATTAAATTACTCTAATTTATGTATTTGTACACACACACGCACATTTATATACTCACACATATTTTGTTATGTCTTGAGTGAATTGCACTAATAATAAACACATGTACCGGTTCTATTTCACTTCTTTTTTTATAATTAGTGTGTTGATTAACTATTTAACCATTTAACTAATTCATTATATGATTTAATCATTCAGTCAATCAGTTAAGTTTGTCAAAGTTCTTTCATCACCAGTCGTGGCCTCATTAATGACAACAATCAAATAATCAATTAGTTCATTGGTTAAATCATTAACGAAATGACTAATTAATAATAAAAGAAGTGATATTGAACCTGTGTGTGATTATTACTGGCATAATGACCCTCTCAACACAGAAGTTGACATCAAAAATCTTACAAACCAAAAATAAAAATAAAATGCATATACATATTTTTCTGGTTTTCTAGTCATTTGAAACCATAACTTCTGTGGTTATTTGAAAATACATATTAAAATGACATTCTTGGTAATGTTATTTTTGTTTTGGTGGTATTTCACAATATAAAATGCTGAATTTGAAAGTAAAGTATGTTTCTGAGAAATAGATGGATTTCTTTGGAAAACAGAACTAGATTTGTTCTATTAATATAAAAATTTGTCTTTCATTTATACAGACACATATTATCACAACCATCATATATATATATATATATATATATATATATATATATATATATTCAAAAGAAAAAGTAGGCATACTTCAACATATGTTTAGAATTACTGTATCCATAAAGAGGACATTGATTTGAAATATATAAACTATACTTTGTCTTCTTCAGTTTTATTATTATTATTATTATTATTATTATTATTATTATTATTATTATTATTATTATTATTGTTATTTCTTCTTCTTCTTCTTTGGGTTTCCCTCCTTCCTTTTTAATGAAGTACACATGGTTTTTGTACTATTCCTTTTCTTGGTAAAATAATCCACATTTCATAGTCTTTGAAATATATTTGAGGGAGACAGACATTAATTCTGTATATGGCATGAAAGTCAAATTGTGAAAAGCTGTTTTGTTTTTATAATTGAAACAGAATCTGTGTGTTTTAATTGATTCCGATTAAATTAAAGTTTATTTATGCAAGCTTTGGATAGTTATTTAGTTCACTTAGTATATTCATTGTAGATTTTGTTAGAAAGGATAAAAAGGGCCAACATTTGGGACTTATTTTAGGACAGGATCTTGACATTTAAAAAGAATTTTAAAAATGGGTTTACATTTTTTTATACCACATGTGTTGCCTGAACATGTGTACAACTATTGGCATGAATAAAAAAAACCTTGTGACAATTGATTCACCAAGATAACATCATCACCATCATCATTTTTTAATATCCACTTTCCCATGTCAGCAAAGGTCAGTCAGAATTCATAGAAGCAGATTTTCTATAGCTGGGTCCTTCATGTTGCCAACCTTCACCTGTTTCTAAACAAGGTAATGTATCCCTGTGATCAGATATATTCTCACAGAAGACTGGAAATGAGGAACTCTGCTTGTATGACAATGACTCTTGTAACTATTGTGTGATGACAAGACAAGGAGAGAGACACACAATAATACATACTCACTACAGGCTTCTTTCAGTTTCCATCTATCAAATTCACTCACAAGACTTTGGTACTCTGAAGGCTATAATAGAAAACACTTGCTCAGAGTGTCACACGGTGGGATTAACTCTGAAACCATGCAGTAGAGAAGCAAACTTCTTAATCACTTGACCTTTCGGCCATACCTGCTCCTGTGTGTGTGGGTGTGTGTGATCAGTTTGACAGGAGCTGGTTAGGCAGAAGACTGCATCAGGCTTCAGTGTCTGTTTTGGCATGGTTTTTACAACTGTATGCCCTTTTATATATATATATATATATATATATATATATATATGGGAGAATTTACGAAAAAAAACAACAACAGACGAGGACAGGTGGTGTAAACAACATATATATATATATATATATATATATAAAGTATAGGTATAACTGTGTGGTAAGAAGTTTGCTTCCCAGCCACATGGTTCCAGGTTCAGTCTGACTGTGTGATACCTTAGGCAAGAGTCCCCTACTATAGCTAGGGCCAATAAAAGCCTTGTGAGTAGATTTGCTTGATAGAAACCAAAAGAAACTTGTCATATATATATATCTATGTACCTGTGTCACTGTCCCCCACCACTGCTTGACAACTGGTGTTGGTGTGTTTACATCCTCATGATTTAGCAGTTCGGCTAAAGAGACCAATAGAATAAGTACCCTGCTTTTAAAAAACGATAAGTTCTATATCACTTGACAACCAGCATTGGTTGTCAAGTGATATTGGGGGGACAAACATGGACACACAAACACACACACACACACACACACACATATATACATATATATATATATATATATATATATATATATATATATATATATATATGCGACGGGCTTCTTTCAGTTTCCATCCACCAAATCCACTCACAAGGCTTTGGTTGGGCTGAGGCTATAGTAGAAGACACTTGCCCAAGGTGCCATGCAGTGGGACTGAACCCAGAACCATGTGGTTGGTAAGCAAGCTACTTACCACACAGAAAATTATCCCAATACTCTTGCATTTATGTTCACCTTCCTGTAACTTGGGGTACGTTCTGAACCTCTTCACCATCATTCCTCCTTTTCCAACTGGAGTAGCCATGTATCTCCTCTACAGCAAGGCATCTGTTCCTGTCCCTCTATTATACTTTAATCACTCATCACTTACCATAAAGTTACCTCTCTCAGTTGTACTCCCTACGTCAGTTGAGGGGGTCTTGTCTGGTGAGCTACTTGATGGCATCACCAGTCCTGGTGCCATATAAGAAGTATCCTATACATTGTGAAGTGCCTGATGTTAGAAAGGGCATCCAGTCATAGAATCCATGCCAAAACAGACATTGGAGCTTGACTCAATTCTCGGGCATGTCAGCTCGTCAGATCATCTAACCCATGCCAGCATAGTTAAACAGTGATGATAATGTTGATGTTTAAAGTTACCTTGAATATAAGCAATAATATTCCCATGTCTACATGTACACACACACACACACACACATGGTTGTGTGCAAAAACAGTTAAACTGTTCGATTGCCTATTAACAATCATATTGCTGTCACTAATAGCGATACACTGACTGGTATTTGACTGATGTTCTTCTGATCTGTAATTCTAATATTATTCAAAGTCTGTAGTTTTAATGTTATTCCAAGTATAAAGTATGAATTTATGTGTTAGAAACTTCCCTTTCCCCATTAAAACTGCCAGAAATTTAAAGACAAATTATGTTGTGGAACTATTTTTAGATTTTACTGGTTCTTCTCTGTTCTCTGTATAACCACTCATCCATTTATTTTAGATTCAAATGACACATATCTAGGATGGTAAATGCTTAGGTATTGATTGAGAAGTGAGAACTAATGATTTAAAGTTCATTTGAGCAGAATGTTCCACTGCAAGTTTTGCCTATTTTGCTTTTCTCTGAGAGCAGAATGAGACAGTTGGGTGTGTCTGCTAGGATACTGGCAATTTGGCATGGCTGACTGGACATTGAACCTACTTTGGCAACTGTACTTTTTGGCATTAGAGGTTAAGCCCACACACATGTTCACACAGAAATATACACATACAGAGAAATAGATAGAGAAAGAATGAGAGAGACTACAATTTATCAGTTGGACATAAACACCTTCCATCTCTTCATACACTTAAAGAGAAATATGATCACAAACATAGATGCAGAGAGAGAAGGGGAGGGAGAACAAGAGAAACATTAAAATGAAATAAATGAACTTTAGCTTGATTGAAATATGTTTGACATATTTTGATTTCTAAAGGCAAATTCAATACAGCTAGAAAAAGTCTCACTTATTTACATTATTTACATTTGATGGATATTTGTCCACATCTTGTTTGTTGTTATCGCAACGTTTCGGCTGAAATACCCTCGAGCCTTCATCAGGTGTCTTGGGGAAATTTCGAACCTGGGTTCTCATTCCTAAGGTATTTTTCGATATTATTATTATTATTATCATCATCATCATCATCATCATTATTATTATTATTATTATTATCATCATCATTATTATCATTATTCAGTTCACTGCCTGGAATCGAACTTGGAATCTTGGGGTTAGTAGCCCGCGCTCTTAATTACCATGCCCATGGGCATATGGCATAGTGGTTAAGAGCGCGGGATATTAACCCCAAAATTTCGAGTTCGATTTCAGGCAGTGATCTGAATAATAATAATAATAATAATATCGAAAAATACCTTAGGAATGATAACCCAGGTTCAAAATTTCCCCAAGACACCTGATGAAGGCTGGAGGGTATATTAGCCAAAATGTTGTGTTAACAACAAACAAGATGAGGACAAATATCTGTCAAATGTAAATAATGTATATAATTCCTCATCTCTTAAATATAGGACTTTAGTCTCTCTTATGGTAAAAGGTGTAAAAATACCATACCTGCCCAGTGTTTCCACATAGTAATTCCCAGATGTGGTTTTGGCTCTTTAGCCTTCCTCAATTAAAAATACTGAGCACAGGGCAGATAAGGTATTTTTACACTTTTTACTGTAAGAGAGAATTTTTCTTCATGATAATTACAATGAATTTACCTTTAGAAGTGTCACAGACATGTTCAAACTAACCAAAAGTTCAATTATTTCTCCGTCACTATTTGGTGCTGATGCTGCTATTAGAATGAAAGTAACATTAAAATGTTGGACGTCAAATAAGTCAGCACTGAATCAGTGATATGAAATTGTGGTACCAGAACAGCTGTGCCAAAACATCTCATTCCTCTCAAATCTTGCCATACCAATATATGAGGGGGTGTTGAAAAGTTCCTCACCTTAGCTAAAAGAAAATACAGGAGAATCAGTTAATTATGACTTTATTCAACATATTTCCCTCTCAGATTCACACACTTATTGCAGCGGTCCTTCAGTTTTTCTAAGCCCTGTAAAAGACCTTGGAAGGTTGGGCCTCTAACCAGGCCTTTCGCAATACCTTTAAAGTCTGGAAATTTTTAGCACCTCCTCAAAGAACCGGAGACATAGTCCTATGTTCCCTATGTGTAGAACAAATGAGTTTGTAATTCCCCCTCATCTTCACCTGTGTTCATAGCATTTAGTTGGTTGTGATTACTTTATAATTCCAGGGTACCCATGTTTGAGATATCCTGCTTTAGAGCAACAACACCAAGCAAATGAGAGAGCCTTTAATTTGTTGCTCAACTTGCTAGAAATAGCAGCCAAAATTTTCCTTGTATTGCACACTTTTATCTTAAGGAAAGATAGGGATCACATAGTGTATGAATAAAAGACGGATGGTCAGATCTGGAATGTTGTTCATCATAGATCTAACAAATCAGAGCTGACCTGGAGTTAAGCAAATACAAAATGTATAGCAACCTTACTGCTATCAACTTTATGAACTGTAAGTAGGGCTTCAAATGGTCATGCAACAGACTAGAAAGAGTAGCCAAATGCCCTCAAATCATAATGTTCAGTCTTAAAACAGGAAGGATACATTGGAAAGTATAGGATTAAACAGAAAAAGAGAGGAAAACTTTTGATCATAAGTCTGTTCCAACAGAGAGCTAAGCTGAGGCTAAGTAACAACAACAACAACAACAACAACAATCATCACTGTTATCAACCAGCTGATAGTGAGTAGAATGTTGTTATCAGGAATTAATTTAATTAACATTACTGATAATTAATATATTATCACTTCCATCTCTGTATCTTACCCTCTATCACCTCTATCACAAATCTCAACTTAATGCTCCACTTCCTATGTCCTACAATCTTCTTCCACTTCCTACCATCACCTCACCCCACTTCTCTTTAGCCTCTTAGTTTCAGTTTGTACCTGATTGGCTGTGTTGCTAATTGGAGGCTTCTACATTTCAGTGCATAAATAGTGGTGGTTGTGTAGTTGTGTAGTTGTTGTTGATGCTGTTGTTGTTTAACCTCAGGTCAGGCATGATGGAGAAGGCCTTTGATCAAAAGCTTCCTCATCATGGCCAGCATATCTCCTGTCTTTTTCTTCTTTCATACCCTTTTACTCTTTTACTTGTTTCAGTCATTTGACTGTGACCATGCTGGAGCACCGCCTTTAGTCGAGCAAATCGACTCCAAGACTTATTCTTTGTAAGCCTAGTACTTATTCTATTGGTCTCTTTAGCTGAACCGCTAAGTTACGGGGATGTAAACACACCAGCATCGGTTGTCAAGTGATGTTGGTGGGGCAAACACGGACACACAAACATATACACACACACACACACATATACGATGGGCTTCTTTCAGTTTCTGTCTACCAGATCCACTGATAAAGCTTTGGTCGGCATGAGGCTATAGTAGAAGACACTTGCCCAAGGTGCCATGTAGTGGGACTGAACCGGGAACCATGTGGTTCGTAAGCAAGCTACTTACCACACAGTCACTTCTATGCCTACAATCTATTTAGGAATATATTATATTTGTGCATCTTTTCTTTTATGTGATAGCAGGGTTTGATTTTAAGAAAATTAGGCTGCTATTTCTAGCAGATGGAGTGAGCATTTAGATGTTCCCTCATATGCAAGATAGTAGCTGTGGTTGTGTTGGTGGTGGTTGTAGAATGACAGCGGAAGTGTTGTTGTGTAGCTCTAGGCCAACCTGACTAAATATACATAAATCAGAAAGCCAGCCAAAACTTAATTGTATGTGGCACCTTGGTGCTCTTTAAACGTGTTGCACCTCTACTGTGCAGTCTGTTTTTGTATTTCTAACTTCTGGTTGTGACAATAGCTGAGTTAGGAAGATTAGCTGGCACTCAAAAAATATTGTCTGCTCCTGTGCCTTTATTATTGGTGCTGTGATGTGCATCAAAGCGCAAATGTTTGGAACAAACTCTTGATGCAGCTGTTGCTATTTTTGCATTTTTTTATGCTTCTCTGGATTCCAAGAGATGAGAGGAAGTGTTGTATTATCCTAGTAAAAGTGTGACATGGGAAAATGAGCATTAAATGATGATGATGATGCAGTATACTTTTTAAAAGTGCATCTAAAGCACTTTGGTTTATAGGCTTCATGCTTAATGAGAGGATCATTAAGTATCACAGGATAGTTGATTATTCTTTCAGCTCCTAATTGGAATATTTTAATGAATCATTTTATGGAGTTTTCTCTTTTTTTTTTTTTTTTTTTTTCAAAATTTATTTTTCTCAATATTTAAATAATTTTTAAAAAATTCATATGTTTTAGGTGGAGTGGACAAGAATTGCCGGCCTCAAGTTTCAAATCTTCGACCTGGCAGTATTGCACACAGGTAAACAATTTTTTTTTTTTTTTTTTTAATTAAAGGCTTTAATCTGGTTTTATGTTAGGTGTGTGTATATTTCCTCTTCAATAAAGAAGGATAAAATCCTGATGATCAAATACACCCTTTTCATCACTGGGTGGCAAGGTGCGATGAAAACTCCTACCCCACTACCTGGTTATTAAGTAGGTAAGAACAGGGAGAGACAGAAAGGCTTTCATAGTCCAAAATGATAATAAATTCATTTCTGTGAATCGAATTTATCTATTTTTTTTTTCTCCAAGATGAGAAACGGGGAGCAAAACTGGTTAAGTACCAAATCAAATTATCCTTACAGTATTTAGTTATGTATCTTTAACTTCTTGGTTCACCTTTTCCTGATTCCAGACTAATCAAAGGTAATCAAATCACTTTTGAACTGTTAATAAAATAAGTACGAGTCAAGCAATGGAGTTGATTAAATCAACTACATCTCTCCGTATAAAATTTGCAGCTTTCTACCTTAGATAAAAGTCATAAATTTAGTTATAAATAAAGAGCAGTTTCCATGCCATTTGTGGGCTTTCTTAGATTGGTGAAGTTAATGCAGCTTTGTACCTCAGATGAAAGTCATAAATTTAGTTATAAATAAAGAGCAGTTTCCATGTCATTTGTGGGCCTTCTTAGATTGGTGAAGTTAATGGAGATGATGTTAAGATTAAAAGCCACTATGACAATTGTAGAAACGAAGAGACTTCGAGAAGAAAGCTGTTTTGGAGGAGGAATGTTTATGAAAGTTGTTTAGTGTGGTGGAATTTGGGGAATAAGGTTTTGTAAGGATATGAAATGAAGACATACTGTAGCTGAAATGGTATGTAACTAGTGAGTAATTAAAAGCAGGAACTATTGTAATAATGGAGAAAGAGGCCAAGAGAAAACCGCATATCTCTGTGTCATTGATTGTTGAGTATTGGGTAGTAGATCATAACTAATCATTTGGTTGAATTAGATGTTTGTTTGTGTGTATAACAGTAGCACTTTCTCAGTCATATCAATGGTACTCTAATGTGGGTCACACTTACACATTATAGTTTGTTGGTCTTTTACATGAATGAATATGTAAATGTAATTTAAAAACAATTTTTTTCCAATTATGTCCTCCATTCAATTACATTTATTCAATATTTTTATAGTAATTAGACCATATGTTTTGACATGTGTTTTAAATTTTAAGCTATAGCATACATAAGTATTTTATGTCTACCTTTTCTGTGTTGGCATGAGTTGAACAGTTTTTCTGAGAAGTTTTAATATTTAAGTACCCTTTCAGTCATCTCTTATGAAATGCAGGGACATGGGGTACCTATTCTAAAACCAGGGTGCACACAGGAGTGGCTGTGTGGTAAGTAGCTTGCTTACCAGCCACATGGTTCTGGGTTCAGTCCCACTGCATGCCATCTTGGGCAAGTGTCTTCTACTATAGCCTCGGGCCAACCAAATCCTTGTGAGTGGTTTGGTGTCTGTGTTTGTCCCCCTAGCATTGCTTGACAACCGGTGCTGGTGTGTTTATGTCTCCGTCACTTAGCGGTTCGGCAAAAGTGACCGATAGAATAAGTACTAGGCTTACAGAGAATAAGTCCCAGGGTCGATTTGCTCGACTAAAGGTGGTGCTCCAGCATGGCCACAGTCAAATGACTGAAACAAGTAAAAGAGTAGTAAAGTACATATGCTCATTCATTTCAGAGATGTACTTGTTTAGCAAAGTGACTTGATCTGAAATTGTGTTGTAACTGAAGCAATTACACTGTGCAAGAGTTATGTTAGCTACTTGAAAACAATAAAAACTGTTAGATTTGATTTGATTTCTTCCTTAAGAGTATCATCATATTCTAGTTAGTGTCACAAGGTTTCATGACACTTCAAAAAGCTGTCACTGGTGCACTTCAACAACATTCCATCTAGTGGAATTGTTTTAGTGACCAGATTGCAGAAGTGTGACATAGTTTTTTGACATTTAATAGATAATGCTATTACAATGGTAAAATATTCTATTTTAGTATTATCTAAAGATTAATAACTGAAAAAGGAACTTGGAATTTTTAAATTTCTTAATAAGGAATGCTGAGAAGTTCTCATATATCCACTTTCATAAATAGAAGGAATGTGCTCAATACCCATCTGTATAACTCCTAAGACTAGCTAAAAGAATGGTAACGAAACTTGATTTATGAGTTTCCTTCAGATCAGAGAAATGGTCCAGCTTTTTATAGTTGATTAGACTCTGTTAAAGGTACCATATGACATGGTGTTCTTGCTAATCCAAGTGAGAGATTAAATATACTATCCAAAGTTAGGCAAATGCCTCCTGTTGAGCTTGTGTTAAACTGAAGCTATATGAGACAATATTTGCCCAAGGTGCTCTGATTTAGGATTGAACCCAGAAGCACATCGGTGCAAAATGAACTTCTTAACCATTTGTTCATATCTTCCCCCATAAAATAAAGCTAAAAGGCTTTGAGTGGAAATCAAAATTGAATTGCTGGTCTGAAGGAGGTTAACAGTAATAAAGAATTGAAGAATTGATTTTGTTGAAGTTCATTGATAGTAACACTTTTGAAAGACCAGCTACCAAACGTACTTTGTACACCTATAAATACTGCATCACTAATAGCAGTTAATGGTAGAATAAGTTTTCTAGAAATACGATGCCTTCATTATAAGAAATTATTTCTGTGTTTAAAAGAAAAATTCTTTTACATCTTAGATGAACGTAAATTCATCCAAACGAACGAAGTGTAGAATAACAAATAAAATGGTTTATTATATTAAAATCATAAGATGGAAAAATATATTCTCCACTTGTTGTTAATTCATTGTGGCAGTGACAAGTTTATTCAAACATAATAGAATAATGTTATGTATGTGAGCTTCATGTCTGATGTCTTAGGTAAATACTTAAAAAAAGACAACTGTTCTTGATTAGAGACGAACACAATGTTCTACAAGACTTGCTGATAAAAGATATTTTCCAAATTGTATATATGTGTGTGTGAATCCATACAAGTGAGTATACATAAATGTATGTTCTATACATCAATATATAATTTATGCATGAAATACAAGTGAATCTGCATGATGTGCAAGTGTGTCTGTATGTGTGAATATACACACTAAATATGACACATTCATGCTTCTCTGCAGTGGCATATGCATTTTAGGGTATACACAATGAAAACTGAGTTGGGATTTGATGTAGAAAAGGGATAAGTTTTGATATGCAGTGGAATGTGAAATCATGGTTGATCTTAATGTGAACTCTAGTGCTGTCTGCTAGTTGGAAAAGTAACACCATTGAGCCTGTTGTTCTACAAGACAATATCTGTATAACCAATAAAAATAATATCTCAGCTGATAATTCATAGCTTGTCTGTTTTGACAACACTATGGTGACAACTGCTACAACAATTACTGGTACAATTGCAACAACTGGTAACATTGAAACTGTGGGTGACCCCATAAGTTTGTTTATGTTATATCCTGAGTACTCAGTGCTGTTTGGGCTTGAAGGTTCTGCTAATACCATATGAATGGGCACCTCAGCTAATTTGTTGAGAAAATGAATAATGTAAGTGGATGCTGGCATGCTGTGGGAAGATTAGATGAAATTGACAGTAATCTGTGGATTTAAGCTCACATTGCAGGCCACAAATACACTATCATTTGCTACACACATACATACAAATTTCTGTCTGTCTGTCTCTCTCTCTCTCTCTTTCTCTCTCTCTCTCTCTCTCTCTCTCTCTCCCTCTCTCTCTCTCTCTCTCTCTATATATATATATATATATATATATATATATATACAACCTTGCCAGATGGTTGGTGAAGATCTACTCCCCAACAATTTACAGATCTACAGCCAATGACACAGAGATATGCTGTCTCCTCCCTGCCACTTTCTCCATTACTGCAATAGTTTCTACTCTTAGTTACTCACTGGTTACATACCACTCCGGTTGCGGTGTGATTTCATTTCATACCCTTACTGATTCTTATTTCCAAATATATAATATTTACACACATAAATATATACACACATTCCCTCACTTTTCTTTTAATAACAAAGCTATTTTATTCCCTTTCCATAGATGCGATGCTCTTGAAGTTGGCGATTTCATACTGTCTGTGAATGGCATTCGTACATCAGCCTTGAAACATGAAGAAATAGTGAATCTGCTGAAGAATGCTGGAGAGCAAGTCATACTAGAGGTGGAATATGAAGTTCCTGAATCAGGTGAGGACCCATTCCAGCACAAACTTGCACATGCACCATTTTGATTTTTCTGTTTTTAACTGGAGTCAAAAAAAAAAGAAGAAAAAAAGAAATCTTGAAGATACAAATTAACTGATGTTGTTGCTTAGATTGTGGAACAAACAAATCCAATAACCCAGTTTTCAGTTATGTAATAATGATTCTAGTTATGAGTACTTTCATTGTTCTTACCTATTTACCATTAAAACAAGTTCTAGAGTTTCACGTGGGCGAGCATGGGCGGTGAGTGTTATGGCATTGCTATAAGCAGGAAATGTTGAAAAAACTTCCATCTCTGCTTGCTTTAACAGGATAATTTTTCAGTATATGGTACTTTAAGTTGGCTTTATATAAAGATTCTTTATAAGCAAAATTGTATTTCTCTTTGCTATACTCTTTTACTCTCTTTTACTTGTTTCAGTCATTTGACTGTGGCCATGCTGGAGCACTGCCTTTAATCGAGTAAATCGACCCCAGGACTTATTCTTTGTAAGCCTAGTACTTATTCTATCGGTCTCTATGCTGAACCGGTAAGTTATAGGGACGAAAACACACCAGCATCAGTTGTCAAGCAATGTTGAGGAGACAAATACACACACACACACATATATATATATATATATATATATATATAATATATACATATATACGACAGGCTTCTTTCATTTTCTGTCTACCAGATCCACTCACAAGGCTTTGGTCGGCCCGAGGCTATAGTAGAAGACACTTGCCCAAGGTGCCACGCAGTGGGATTGAACCCGGAACCATGTGGTTCGTAAGCAAGCTACTTACCATACAGCCACTCCTACACCTATGCACAACATTTTTTTTTAATTTCATAAAAAAATTTTTAATATGTTAATATATGATGTAAATCCCATTATACTGACTGGAAAGTGTAACACTGAATTGGATTGCCTATGTTCAGTCCACTGCAGCTCAAAAGCCTCAGCATCTTCTCTCCATGAACTGTAACCTAAACTTGAGCTTGAGATCATACTGGTTTGATGAACCTACTTTGCCACACTGGTTTAACATGGCTTGGCAGAAGGGTGCACTTTTTATACTCTTACCCAGCAGTAGTTAAATCAATTACACCGACCCCAGTACCTAACTGGTTCTTATTTCATTGACTTTGAAAGGATGAAAGGCGAAGTTGACCTCATTGGAATCTGAACTCAGGACGTAAGAAAAGATGAAATACCACTGTTTTGATATGCAGTGGAATGTGAAATCATGGTTGATCTTAATGTGAACTCTAGTGCTGTCTGCTAGTTGGAAATTCATGGAGCTGTGCTTTTTCTGACTTCGTAGGCATGTGTACATGTGTTAGACACATGGTGCTCAAGGTGGTTGTTGTTATGATGGTTTATAATTTAACTACAGCTGGATGCCTTTCCTGTCTTCAGCCTTCACATGTTTTCAAGCAAGGGTATATTTTTCCCATGGCCAGACATATTTTCATGGAAGATGGGAAACAAATGACACTACTTGTATGACAGTGACAAAACATGCACACACATTGCACATGATGGCCATCTCTCAGATTCTGTCTACCAAATCCACTCCAATGGCTTAAGTCAGGTTGGGTCTATGGTGGAAGACACTTGCCCAACTGGCAAACAATAGGACTGAATCTAAAATCATGTGGTTGGGAAATGTAGTTCTCAATCACACAAGAAATATACATATATACATCATCATCATCATCATCATCATCGTTTAACGTCCGCTTTCCATGCTAGCATGGGTTGGACGACTTGACTGAGGACTGGTGAAACCGGATGGCAACACCAGGCTCCAATCTAAATTTGGCAGAGTTTCTACAGCTGGATGCCCTTCCTAATGCCAACCACTCAGAGAGTGTAGTAGGTGCTTTTACGTGTCACTTGCACGAAGGCCAGTCAGGCGGTACTGGCAACGGCCACGCTCGAAATGGTGTCTTTTATGTGCCACCCGCACAAGCCAGTCTAGGGGCACTGGTAACGATCTCGCTCGAAAATCCTACGGAAGCCAGATGCACAAAATACAGACATGTGTATGTGTGTGTATATATATGCATATAAAGAATAATAATGATTATTATTAATATTATTCTTTATTTTCCTATTATTTCTCCATGTGCGGTTAACACAACCCCACCATTTACTGACTTATATATATATGTATAAACAAAGGTACATACATATACACAGCCACATGTATCACATATCCTCTTCAGCCAAAAGTGTGTCACTTCAGGATGTGCTATTAATACAATTTTGCACTTATTTTTTTTAAATAGTATTCACTTCACATTATCTGCACTAAATATAAATGTTGTATAGTATCCTTTAAAAATGTGGCATTTATTTTATAAAAGAATATTTGAGTTAACCTTATTATAATGTTAAACACACCCTGTTTCAGTGCCATGCCAATCTATGAGTTGGCAAAGGAGTTTCTGTCTAGTTACTCAACCTGCCAGAAATAGCAGAAAAATCACCCCCACGTACCATTATCTTAAAATAGGAAGGACACATTAGATAATGTTACTTCAGGATATACACACAGACAAGATGGTCATGAGTAGAATGTCTTTAATTATAGGTCCACTCAATGCTGACTTCAGAAGAACAATTTCTGCAATAACTCTACTGTTACTGGTATATATATATATATATGCCTGACTTCAAGACAGGCATGCATATGTGTAATGTTTGGCCCATTTTACTGTAAACCAAAGGGCTGATAGTGTGTCACAGAAAGCTTAATCCTTTAGCATTTTAATCTGCCATCATTATCATCATCATCATCATCGTTTAACGTCCACTTTCCATGCTAGCATGGGTTGGACGATTTGAGTGAGGACTGGTGAAACCGGATGGCTACACCAGGCTCCAGGCCCAAATATTCTGTCTGTTTTATATTCAAACCAGCTAGATCTGCTTTATCCAAACCAGCTAGATCTGCTCTATCTAAAACAGCTAGATCTGCTCTCTCTCACATAATCTACAATATTATTCTAAAATTAAACAATTCCATCTTCAAAATTTTGAAGCTATGTGAAAATGCATGATTAATTCAAAACAACCTGAATAAACAAGCATTATATTTTACAAAGAAATCTGAATGCCAAAGGGTTAATCATCATATAGTGTATCTAGCAAATCAAGGAGACACAAACAGCCATACACACACACACACACACACACACACACACACACACACACACACACACACACACACACACACCTTCTTACATACAAGAGACTTCCTTCAGTTTCCCTCTACAAAATCCACTTACAAGGTTTTGGTCATCCTTGTGCTATAGTTAAAGGCACTTGCCCAAGGTTCCACACAGTGCAACTGAACCCAAAACCATGTGTTTGGAAAGCAAATATTAACCATAGATTTATGCCCTTCCTGCATCTATTCCATGTTTCCATTTATGCCATGCATGCACCTATTGTGTGTGTGTGTGTGTGTATACACTCACGCACACATACAGAATGATGGTACTCTTGTGCTTAAACAGATTATAGTTATCTCATGTTAGTGGAGATAATCAAAATATACACGTTTGTCCTTCATCACTCTTGGGGGTTCATAAAATGATTACCAAAATAATTACCAATAATATATTGGAAGGATAACATCTTAATGGTTGTCATTATCAGTAAGATTTTGATGATGATGATAATGATCCTAATGATAATAGTAATTCCAATGATAGTGATAATGAAATATCATTAAATTCAAATTTTTCATAGAAATTTATTGCATGCATTTATTAAAACATGTAATCAAAATGTATACTCCCAAAGTTCAACAAGTCGTTAGTCATAATTGAATTTGATCTCCTCATAGATTATCTTCAATACAGTTTTGTAGTTGACAAGAAGCATTGATTGATTGATATAAATAAGGGGAATCATGAAATGTTTGAGATACGTTGTTGTTTCCAATATTATTTTTCACTCTTTGACCTCTTCTTTACACTCTTTACTATTTTACTTGCTTCAGTCATTGAACTGTGGCCATACTGGAGCACCATCTGAAAGGTTTATCTGATCAACTAACCTTAGTACTTATTTTATTTTCTGATACTTATTCTAAGAATTGCTTTTTACTGAACTGCTAGGTTACAGGGATGCAAACAAACCAACACTGGTTGTCAACTGATGAGAAACAAACACTAACAAATATGCATATAGATACACATACACATACAGTCTACCAAATTAACCTACAAGGCATTGACCAACCCAGGTTATAGTAGCAGACATTTACTCATTGTGCTGTACAGGGGAATTGAGCCTGAAACCACACAGCTGCAAAAAGCTAACTTCTTAAAAAAGACAGCCATGTCTGTGCTATATATGTATGTATGTGTGTGTGTGTGCGTGCGTGCGCACACACAAACACATAGAATTAATATCTACTTTGTTTCAATTGGTTTTATTTCTGATCATTATCTTATATGGTAATCATACACATGTGTATGTGTGTGTAGAGGGAGAGAAAGTACCAGAATAAATCCAACCTTGGAACCCCTATTTATAAAACAAGAATAATAGTGCCCTTATCTTGTGGCACATATACCTAGTGTACTAAGTGTAAGTCTTAGTCTTTTAATGTTGTTAGTGATAGAGGAGAGAGCTGCTTTTATCATCCTTTGATATCTGTTTTCTTATCCTTTTCAAGATACTGACCACATTAGTTATGATAACTGTTTTGAGACCATTTAATAATAATAATGGTACGAGATCGTACTTTCGAGCGAGATCATTGCCACTTTCAAGCGAGATCATTGCCAGTGCCCCTGGACTGGCTCTTGTGCGAGTGGCATATAAAATACACCATTTGAGCGTGGCCGTTGCCAGTACCGCCTGACTGGCCCTTGTGCGGGTGGCACATAAAAGCACCCACTACACTCTCGGAGTGGTTGGTGTTAGGAAGGGCATCCAGCTGTAGAAACTCTGCCAAATCAGATTGGAGCCTGGTGTAGCCATCTGGTTTCACCAGTCCTCAGTCAAATCGTCCAACCCATGCTAGCATGGAAAGCGGATGTTAAACGATGATGATGATGATGATGATGATGATGATGATGACGATACTCATAATAAAGGGAGTAAAGATTTTATTGTTGACTTTGTTTTGGGGGCTTTTTAACTTCAGATCAGCTTTAATTGAATATTAAAAGCAGTTAAAAGAGCTCCAAGCATGACCTTTCCATCGTTTTGCATTTGTGGGACCATATTGTCTGTTGTGTCCTTATTTCAAGGCAGCAGGGTCTAAATGGGGAGAAGTTAGTTATTTTTCTCATGTTCAGTGACTAAGTAAAGGCTTCCTCATTGACTTTTCATTCATAATCCCATTGAACATTACTATAAATATTGATATTTAATTCAAATAACAATATATTGATCCTTAATCTAAACATATTTGAATTTAAAGATCAATCTATAGATATCGATTGTGAATTCAAATAACAGTATATTTTGATCCTTAAGCTGTGCAACATCCCCTAAAAAGTTATCAAATAGTATTAATTGTGGTTTATTTCAGTGATTGCAAGTTATGATAAATACGACCATCATCATTATCATCGTTTTGATGTCCACTTTTCCCTGTTTGCCTGGGTCAAGTAGAATTTGCTGAGTTCTTTGGCTGGTTGCCCTTCTTGTAATCAATCTTCACCCGTTTCCAAGCAAGTTAATAATCCTGTAGTCTATCAAACAACAAAGATCCTGGACATTGTTATGCAGTGAACTGGAAGTAAATAACACTGTTTGTTTTGGTAGTGTAACTTGTTTTCAGACACAAAATAAACATTAAGATGAGGAGAAATATGAACTCACTCATGCAAATACAAATATACAAACAGATGTTTGCACATATGTACACACACATACCAATGTCACCTTACTGTCACTTGTGTCAATGGTACGTGAAAAACAATATTCGAGTGAAAGCGTTGCCAGTGCCGCTGGACTGGCTCCTGTGCAGGTGACATGTAAAAACACCATTTGAGCATGGCCGTTGCCAGTACCACCTGACTGGCCCTCGTGCCGGTGGCACATAAAAGCACCCACTACACTCTCAGAGTGGTTGGAGTTAGGAAGGGCATCCAGCTGTAGAAACTCTGCCAGATCAGATTGGAGCCTGGTGCAACCATCTGGTTTGCCAGTCCTCAGTCAAACTGTCCAACCCATACCAGCATGGAAAGTGGACGTTAAACGGCGATGATGATGATATACAATAGGTTCCTTCAGTTTCTGTCTACCATTTTCACTTGCAAGTATTGGTCAACCTGTGAATGTACTGTAGAACGCCAGCTGACAGCATTCCTGAAATGGCACCAGAGTAAAGGTTAAAGATCTCCTTCGGTCATGAATGACCATGGGATTGCACCTAGAAAGTTCCCTTCCAAGACACAAGGCCGGACAAGGTTGTTTACGGAAGACCAGCAGTTGCCCATACATACCAGCCTCACCCCTCCATACCACAGATGCTATCCAAGGAAAAGGCAAAGGCAGATACAGCTTGGCACCAGTGATGTTGCAACTCATTTCTACAGCTCAGTGGACTGGAGTAATGAGATATAAAGTGTCTTGCTCAAGAACACAACATACTGCCTAGTCCCGGAATGAAACTAAGTACCTCACGATTGTAAGCCCCGACATTCTAACCACTGAGCCACGCACCTTCACGTAATTGCACCAAAGCTCTAATAACATGGTTCCCAAGCAGACTTCTTAACCACACAGCCATGCCCACATCTATATGAATCTTATATGAATATAACAAATTTGTCTTTTTATATCTAATATGTGATATTAATGGTGTCAAAATATTATTTTCCAGCTCTCCAGAGTGCCTTCTCCATCCAGTGCAAGAGACATGAAATTGTTCTAGAGAAAGAAGGCAATAGCTTTGGTTTCACTCTGAGAGGTGGCTTGTCTTTGGAACGAATGAAATCTCATGCTTTAACCGTTACTTCTGTTCGAGCCGGAGGTCCAGCTGATCGGTAAGTCTGAAGAATCTTTAATGTTGTAGGAGAGGAAAAATGTCACGAAATAGATTACGTAAGTTCTTAAATCACAAAACTAAAAAAATTACTGCTCTGGTGATTAATTTGTGGTGTAATTTCTGGGTCTGATTGGCCTCTTCTGCAACACAGTAAAATGCATGAAAGAAACAAGCTCCACTTAAAATTATCTAAAGTCCACATAGTAGTTTTAAACTGGTTATTTTGTTAGACCTACCACCCAGTGGCCTATTGATGGACAGTTATTCTCTAAAATACCAGGCTACAAAATGATATTATAACCATAAACATATATGGATACAATGCTACCTTATATTTTTAGTAATCAGTGTATATTAAAATGTTAAGTTGTGCAACATTGCAATATTATTTTCTTGTGATGAAAGTATGTGCACACTGGATGTATATAATAACTATAATTATCAATTACTACATTATTTTTGGTGGCTCACAATTTGTGTGTGTATATGCATTAATTTCTTTTGGGAGTTGATGGCAAAATGTGTGTGTGAGTGCGTGCACATGTACAGAGCTTAGTGAGAACATTGAATGAATATATATAGAGATTTACATAGTAAATAAATGACACTATGATAGTATATCATTTATTCTATTATTCTCTCTCTCTTTCTCTTAGTACGTTTATATATATATATATATATATATATATATATATATGTGTGTGTGTGTATGATTGTGTATATCTATCTATCTATCTATATTACATGCACACATACAAACATCACAAGCATTGCCATACACATAAAGATACTCAATAAACACAGTTGTGTGTAAAGAAGCATATCATCTTAACTATACAATATTTATGATGCTAAAATTCTATGTAGCGTGTCATATTAAATGTCTATAGTGAGACATTTAATATCACACATTAATAAATGCTGATAGGATCAATATTTCTACATAATCATTTAGGCATTTGCAAACACACATACAAACATACAAACCAAACAACCAACTCACCAACCAAGAAATATAGCAATTGTAAAATATTTAAACATTTCAATGAAATGGTTGACATCTCAATGTCTTTCTACAATTTTGGCTTGAAACATAATGTTTCTGCTCTGCGAAGTTTTATTGAAAATCTGCAAAAAGAAAATTGTATCGAATACTGCCGTGAAGAAAATTACATAAGCAAATCCCAAAACCCAGTTTTCATTAGTATAGTAGTACTAATAATAAATAACGGCTTCTGAGCTAGGCATAAGGCCGATAATTTTGGGAGGAGTTAGTCAATTCCATCGACCCTATTATGCAACTGGCACTTTGTTTTTTTATTATTTTATTGACCCCAGAGTGATGAAAGGCAATACTGACCTTTGTTGCATTTGAACTTAACATTTTAGTGTATAAACTGGCAATATTCAGACCAAATATTTTAGCCATTTTATGTTCAAACTGGCCAGATCAGAAGCCATGAGAGTGCCTGGTACTGCATCAGGGCATTTATTATTATTATTATTATTATTATTATTATTATTGAGTGAGAGGGCAGTGCATGCCATCAAATTGACACTGGGGTAAAATATACGAAGCCCAGTATACCCATCATGACTACCTGTCTGACAAGGGTACACCAGGCATATGCATCACAACATAAGTGCATGACATAGTGATCTCATATCAAGATAAACAGCGCATGACCTTGTAGGTGGAGCCCAGTTAGAATTTTCTTCCGATCGAGTAGCCCATCCTGCTCAAAAGGTCCCTGAATAACGTTTGTTTAAGGATGTTGAGCAAAACACCCATGTTTCCAAAGGTGAATTATTCAAACCCCAAAGAATTCCTCTCAACACATGGCTATGATTCTCCCCCACTACTTCTGCTGATGATCATTATCATCATCATCATCATCATCATCATCATCATCATCATGTCACCAATAACTAAGTCTTTAGATTGATTTACCTGAGTTGTATTCCTGACAGTAACCATTGTTAAGTTCCCTCAGTATACTTTTTTTTATATTTCAATGAGGCCTTGCAACATAAAGTCAAAGCCTGTTTGTCAACATGGCAGAATTTGGAGATGATAATGCAACTAATTGGTCATTCATCTCATTCCCCCCACCACTGGAAACATTGAAACATTTTATGATATTTTTATATTGATTTATTTATTTATTTATTTTTTTTTTACTGTTTTAATTTACTGCTTTTTGTTTATACAGG
This sequence comes from Octopus bimaculoides, assembly GCF_046866305.1. NCBI lineage: Eukaryota > Metazoa > Mollusca > Cephalopoda > Octopoda > Octopodidae > Octopus > Octopus bimaculoides. Next base: position 23,369,786 of record NC_142928.1, read on the forward strand.
GATGGCCATTTAAAGGCAGGTGATCGAGTAATTGCAATCAATGGATTCAATGTAGCACATCTGAGTCTTTCAGAAACGATGGCCATGATGCAGAAGTGTGAATCTCGATCAGCGTTCCTTGTCGAGTATGATGTTTCAGTGATGGGTAAGTAGGGATCACTTTCTGAATATTGGAATATATACGATAGAGTGTAAGAGGAGGAGGTGGAGAACATATTAGGGATAAGATTTCTCGTAAAGTTGAGAAAGAAAATTTATGATTACCTATTTCAAAGGATCCTTCTAATCACTGCACTTACAGAATTCTGCCCTTTAAATTAACATCAACTACATATATACCCCCCCCCCCCCCCAACACACACACACACACACACACACACACACACACACACACACACATACAAAAACAAAATGGCTATATTAATCAAAATGTACAGTATTATATACCGGCTACCTCTGATGAGTGCAGAGTTTCATAATTGGACTTTAACCTAAAACTCCATTGAACCCCTAGTGCAAAACTGATTGGTAAGATCAGCCATAATGGATATATAATGCTGTACGCTTCGATTAATATATATATACAAATGTTTATTTAGAGAAAGAACATAGTCATAATGTGGTACTCATTTATACCAATTGTTACATATATTTTAGTATATGGAAACACCTGACATCACACTATAGATGGAGACAGCCTGTGTGCACAAACAACAGCGGGAGTTTAATCTGAGTGGTTTAATTGTTGTTCATCAAGCATGTCCTATCATACTTACATATATATTTATATGTGTGTCTGTCTGTCTGTCTGTCTGTGTATAAAATGATTAATAAATCAGACATGCAAAAAAAAAAATAAGCAAGAGACATTTCATTTTAAATTAGTTACATATTATACAAATAGCATTTGTGGTTTGAAAGCAAACTTCCTAACCACACAGCCACATTTGCTCCTACAATCTGGCGCATGTACCATTTCCAATTTGATAGATTGTAGGAGCAAGTGTGGCTGTATGGTTAGGAAGTTTGCTTCCAAACCACATGAATTTAGGTTCAGTCCCATTACTTGTGGAATTATGACAGTAATTTACAATTACCATGCAATGATAAGACAAGAACTCACATACACACACACCCACACACACACATAGTTTGATAGGTATATGTACACATGATGAGCTTCTATTTACTAAAAACTCTATATGCTTTAGTCAGCCAAGAGCTATCATAGAAAGCACTTGTCCAAGGTGCCACACAGTGGGACTGAACCTAAAACCATGTAGTTGAGAAAAAAACTTCTCAACTGCATAACCATAACTTAATAGAAGTACCCCAATCTGGATATATTATTCATTGTGATTCAGTAAGTGTTCTGCTGTTTGTTAAGTTATATGTTGAGAATGTATTACATTAAACACTCCCATTATGCATTTACAATTTGTCTATATTGTATTGAACTGTATATTGTTTATAGATGCTGTCCAGAATGCCACTGGTCCATTATTGGTTGAAATTGAGAAAGTTCCAGGTGTGTCCATTGGAATTGGGCTTAGTCATGTTACACATAATAACAAACGGTCAATTAGCATCGAAACTGTTGCACCCATGGGAATTGCAGACAGGTAAGGATCACCTACCATAATATATAATTATGATATGCATATGTGTGGCTGTGGTGAGTGTAACAGTGTCATTGTCATTTACTTAATGTCCTCTGTTTCATGCTTGAATGGGTCAGATGGAATTTGTTGAAGTAGATTTTCTATGGCCAGATGCTCTTCCTGTTACCAACCTTCACCTGTTTCCAAGCAAAGTAATAATATTTTCTCATGGCTAGACACAGAAGACTAGAGATGAATCAACCTTGCTTGTATAATGGTGATGCTCATTTACAACCATCATGTGATATCTAGACAAGGGAAAACATACTCACACGCATACATATTTATATAACAGGCTTCTTTTAGTTTCTATTTACCAAATTCATTCATAAGGTTTTGGTCTTTCCAAAGTTATAAGACAAAAGAAAAAATACCTAAATACAGAATGTAGAAATTATTATCATTACTGTCACCCTTTCTATATCCACCTTACCTCTAGATCTATGTACTCTTTCACCCCAACTTTCTCTCACTCTTTCTTCCTGTTTCTTGAGTAACGCTGCGATGGACTGGTGTCCCGTCCAGCTGGTGGGGAACACATATGCCATAAAAACCGGGAAACTGGGCCCATGAGCCTGGCTAGGCTTGAAAAGGGCGCATAAAAATAAAAATAATATGAGGAAGATAAAAATTCTACCAGAGAGAGATTGTACCATAAACAGCTGAAATAAGTATCCAGTGTGGGTCACTTCTTTTTTATAATCTTAAGTTGTAAAAAAAAAATCAATATTTATTAGTCATTATTGTTTCTTAACTTCAGACCGTCTATGATTGATCAAACCTACAGTTAAAGGCTCTCCTGTTGTGATTGTCCTGTCATTTTTTTGGTGGGTGGGGTCAGATATAGTGTCTCTATGACTATATTCTCTAATGTGTTCTGTTATTTAGACCAGGGGTTTTCAAACTTTTTGACTTGCAGACCCCTTTATATTTCAGGCTTTACCTTAGGGATCCCCTTATAAATGCTTATGAAATTTATACATAAATATTTGCTTAAAATAACATATATTTTTGCATTTATTTATTTAACAGTATTTAACAAATAGGTTTATTGTCAATTAAAAGACTTTGATAAAAAACATATATAAAATCAAATTGCCCATAAAAAGTATTTGCTGTCTAAGGACTCCCTGTTTTGTCCTTGCGGACCCCCTGTGGTCCGCGGACCACAGTTTGAAAACCCCTGATTTAGACAATAGAGTGTGGGTGAAAGATATGTTTGGCTGCTTTTTTTTAGTAGGCTGTCTTTTTTTGTTAATTGTTGTAATTGTTGATGGCAGTGACTGCAGTATTGCTTTTTAGCTCCAGGTCCATCATAATAAAGCAGATTTATGATAAAAACTACTCTACATTTCACTATCGTCTCTTTTTTCAGACAATGTATCTATGGCTACATCATTTAATTAATGTGTTCTTCATTCTTTAAGGTGTGGAGGCGCAATGGCCCAGTGGTTTGGGCAGCGGACTCGCGGTCATAGGATCATGGTTTCGATTCCCAGACCGGGTCTTGTGAGTGTTTATTGAGCGAAAACACCTAAAGCTCCACGAGACTCGGTCAGGGGATAGTGGCGAACCCTGCTGTACTCTTTCACCACAACTTTCTCTCACTCTTACTTCCTGTTTCTGTTGTGTCTGTAATTCAAAGGGTCAGCCTTGTCACAATGTGTCACGCTGAATATCCCCGAGAACTACGTTAAGGGTACACATGTCTGTGGAGTGCTCAGCCACTTGCACGTTAATTTCACGAGCAAGCTCTTCCATTGATTGAATCAAGTGGAACCCTCGACGTCGTAAGCGACGGAGTGCCAACAAAAACAAAACATTCTTTAAGATATTAGGATATAATTTGAGGAGGACTTGGCTGCTATTTCTAAAAATTAAACAAGACCATGGAGGCTCCTTTGTTGACAAGAGTTTATTTGTTGCTGTTCAGCCCCAGGTCATGCCTGATCGAGCAGTCCGATGATTAAAAGTCTTCCAACTGCGAACATTTATCGTTGAATGTCCAGGACTATATTATCTTATTTGTCCTTCCATTTCTTCTTTTTTAAAGTTATTAGCTGCAATTTCTAGCAGGTTGAGACAATGCATAGAAACTCCTTCATTATATTCAAGTTTATATTAGTATAAAGCCAAGGCATAAAGTGAGAGAGTGTTGAACTATGAGTAGGTAAAGTGGGAAAGACAAACTATAGAGGAATAATAAAGTGGAATTAGATTATACCAAATTTTTGTATAATGTGTATATATGAATATTTTATTGATTAATCTAGTGAATAATCCGACCATATCTTGGTTATTTACTTATTTTTAAACATCATGTAAATACATAATGTTCGGAACAGTCAAAATAAAACAAAAATTTATATATATAAATTAAATTTTCAGCCGTTTAATCAATAAAGCATCTAAACATTAACTGGGAAGTTTATGTCCGAGTTGATGGTAGACTACAAAAACTGATGAGAGGACGGTTGTTTATAACTCATTAATCGCACTGCATTGTCTTCATGGCCAAGACGCGTGACTCTTTAGTCGTCCAGTTCATCCAACTAAAAATAGACACCACGAGATTGGGAAAACTGTATAATTATTGAACAGTCCCACTTCCATCTTTGAGTACAGACATGCATGTATGAATGCATGTGTGTATAAATTGTGCTTTTGTGCATAGATATATGTGTGTATGTGTTCAGTCCCACTGCGTGGCACCTTGGGCAAGTGTCTTCTACTATAGCTTCGGGCTGACCAAAGCCTTATGAATGGATTTGGTAGGCGGAAACTGAAAGAAGCCCGTCGTATATATGTGTATATATATATATATATATATATATATATATATATATATATATATATATATATATATATGTGTATGTATATGTGTGTATATGTTTGTGTGTCTGTGTTTGTCCCCCCCAACTTCGCTTGACAACCGATGCTGGTGTGTTTATGTCCCCGTAACTTAGCAGTTCGGCAAAAAGAGGATGATAGAATAAGTACTAGGCTTACAAAGAATAAGTCCTGGGGTCGATTTGCTCGACTAAAGGTGGTGCTCCAGCATGGCTGCAGTCAAATGACTGAAACAAGTAAAAGAGTATATATATGTATATGTATAGATAGACATTCATGTACAGTGATGCAGATGTCGTTAACATGTTAACCACCACATGTACCACTGGTGATTCAATGTTTAACTTTGCACAACAGGCTGTCGCAGTTAACATGTTAAGGAGCTCACTTTACAACCATATGGGTCCAAGACTGATCCTACCACACAATATATTGGTGGGTGTGCTTTTCTTGTAGCCACAGGTTGACCAATTCCTTGCAATTGGAATTTCATAAAGGAAAACTGTACAGAAGCTATTCACAAATGTGTGCATGTGTGCTCATATATGTGTGTGTGTATGTAAGTATATATATGTGTGTGTGTATATATATATATATATATATATAGACGAAGACAAGTGTATAAACAACAAGCACCTGTATTAGTTTAACTCTCGAGAAGGTGAGAAAATCTTTTACATTTCGAACCTACACTCTTCAAGGAACTCGAGGAAATAAACAGAGAGAGAATAAAAAGAATTTTATTCTCTCTGTTTATTTCCTTGTATTCTATTCTGTCTAAGAGCGTAGGCTCGAAACATAAAAGATTTTCTCACCTTCCCGATCATTAAACTAATACACCTGTTTGTTGTTTATACACCTGTCTTTGACTTTTGTTTTTCTGTAAATTTCAAATATATATATATATATATATATATATATATATATATATATATATAAAAATTATAATTTAGGGTATGTGAGAGGATACCACCATGCTTGAAATAGCAGTCAGACCTTGACTCTAAAACCACATTAAATGTTCATACAGCACCAGGAGAGAAGGCAAAGAGACAAAATAAACTAACAAAAAAATTACTGGATAATTCCAGATCCTGGATTTCTGGCTCTGCATAAGAAATGCTCTGCCTTTATCAATGGAATATAAACAGAAAGCACAAATACAAATATATATATATATATATATATATATATATATATATATATATATAACATATGAATACTTACATATACGAACGTATATGTACATATATGTGTGTGTGTGTGTGTATACATACATACATATATATGTGCATGTGTGTGTGTGTGTGTATATATATATATATATTTATTTATTTATTTATGTGTTTCAGCCAAGTGGCTGCGGTCATGCTGGTGCACCACCGTGATTTTCACGTTCCTTGCATGGCTCTTCTCCCCCACCTGACATGGTCCAATCAAGAGTTTTGATGGCACATCTGGTGTATAAGAGAATTTGACACAGCTGCCCTAAACTGCGTCTCATTACGAGCCATTGGTTCGTCTGGTATCGTGGAGAGGAAAGCGTCAAGTTTTGTCTTGAAGACCTCTGCATCCATGTCTTGCATGTCTCTCAAATGTTTTGGCAGGGCATTGAAGAGCTGAGGTCCTCTGAAACTGAGGCTGCTGCAGTATCTCGTTCTTATGTGAGATGCAGTGGACGGTACCTTTGGCACCATGCAGTGGCGACCCGTGCGGGCATTCCTGTAGTACTTGATACCAAAGTTTGGCACCAGTCCTTCCAGTATTTTCCATATGTATATTATTACATACCTCTCCCGCCTGCGCTCCAGGGAGTAGAGACCTAGTGCCTTCAGTCGCTCCCTGTAGTTCATCTGTTGGACTGTGGCGATCTTTTTTGTATAGTGCCGCTGAATTGCCTCGAGTTCTGCTGTCCGCTTAACACTGTGTGGTGACCACAACTGAGAGCAATAGTCTAGGTGGCTGAGAACAAATGTCTTCCATAGAATCAACATGACTTTTTGATCCCTTGTACGGAAAGTCCTCAGTATCCACCCCGCCAGTTGTCTGCACCTTGCTGTCAACTTGACAATGTGCATGTGAAATGATGCATCACTACACATGTTGATGCCCAGATCTCTCACTGTTTGTGGTTCTGGGATTGCAGTACCTCCAGGCCCTGTGTATGCCAGTTGGGAGGTACTTGTGGTCTTGTAGCGCAGTACTTGAAATTTTTTTGCATTAAACTGCATATTATTTTGCTCTGCCCACTCATATATTGCATTTAGGTCATTCTGCAGGCTTACAATATCATCAGGATTCTTTATTGCCTGAGATATCTTTGTGTCATCAGCGTAGCTAGTGACAGTGGCTCTCCGAGTGACCGTGGGCATGTCCAGAAGGGCCACTATGAACAGTAGTGGCCCCAGAACAGTTCCCTGTGGAACACCGCTCAATATTTGTGTTTCCCTAGATAGTTCTCCATTGGCTGCAACTGTCTGACTTCTACCATTCAGGAAGCCATGCAGCCACTCTCCTAATTTACCAGCTATGCCAAGGTTTCGCAGCTTGTGACATATCAAGCCATGATCAACTTTGTCAAAGGCTTTTGCAAAGTCGAGATATATCACATCAACATTTGAATGGTCAAGTAGCTGCTTCAGGACCCAGTCATAATGCTGCAAGAGCTGCGTGAGGCAGCTTCTACCTGGACGGAAACCATGCTGGGTCTCATTCAGCAAGTCATTTTCTTCTAGGAACGCAATCAATCTCTTTCTGACAATTCGTTCCATGACTTTGCTAATATGTGAAGTCAGAGAGATGGGCCTGTAGTTTCCAGCCTCTGCTCTGCTTCCACCTTTATGGATAGGACATATGGTGCCTTCCTTCAGCTTTTTGGGAAGTTTACCATTTGCAAGGAAACTCTGGAAGAGTATCCGGAGTGGTCCTGCTAATTCTTGTTTACATGACTTTAAGAGGACAGCTGGGAAACCATCGGGGCCAGTTGCCGAATTTGAGCTCATTTCATTTATGGCAGCTATCACATCTTCCTCTTCAATGTCGATGTAGGTAATGGATGCTGTCCCCTTCTGCTGAGTGCTATTGTCAAAGAAATCAGCTGGGTTCTTTATCTGCATGTGACTCAGAGGAGAGGTGAAGACACTCTTGAATTGTGTACTGAGCACTTCACTTATCCATGTGGGATCTGCAGTCAGTGAGCCATTAGGCAGGAACAGGGGTCCTATCTTATACTGCACCGTAGCAGTCTCCTTTGCAAATCTATAGAAAGCCTTGGGGTTTGTTTTTATGCTTTCTACTGCTCTCTTTTCCTTCTCTGCTCTCTCCTTTTCATGGGAGAGTTTAATTTTGTTTTCTATTTCTAACAGTGTTAGTTTTAATTTCGCCCTTTTCCTATCCTCCAGTTCTCTATTTAACTGGTTTGAGACCTTTGTTCTGTGTCTCATAAGGATTTTCCTGTCTCTAGGAATTCTATTGGCATGTTTGCTGTTCTTTCTATATGGCACGTATTTGGTGCATATGTCTTGTATGGTTGACATAAAATGACTTAGTTTGAGGTCATTGTCTTGTATAGAAAGGCTGTCATGCCAGTTTTGATTTCGAATCTCTCTGCGAATTGACTTCCAGTCCGCCCCGTGGAAATTCAGGTTGGATATTGCTTGAGTCCTCCTGATGGGGTGGGTGTCAGTGGGTTGTCTAGGACCATACATAGTTAATTCTATAATGTTATGATCTGAGAGAGATGTGGGCGTTATTTTCACATTATGGATTAGGCTCACATTGTTTGTGAAGCAGAGATCCAAAATATTGCTTCCCCTGGTTGGTTGGAGTATCACTTGTTCCATGAACAGCATGTTGGATAGTTCTAGCAATGATTTTGCTTGGCTTTTTTCATGCAGTGACATCCCAGAGAGGATGTGACCTTCAGGCCATTTAACATTTGGGAGGTTAAAGTCGCCTAGGAAAAGTATATTGATGTGTTGGTCCAGATTTGTCAGGACCAACACATCAATATATATATATAAATGATATTTAAGAGGAAAATTCAAGTAGGTTCAACAATTTATATAAACATGTATTCAGCCATTAATGGATGCATATCAGCTATTAGGTTATATTAATGTAACAGTCATTAATATATTAAAACATTAAAAATTTATGAATACATAAATATATAAAAGTATAATATGCATATATGGGTAGAAAAATCAAATTGAGGTATAAAAATTTTGATGTATAAAATTATATATTAACATCTTGAACTACTATCCAACTACTAGATTAAAAGTGTTGTTAAAAATATTAAAGAATAAAATATAAATCCTCATGAAAAAATGAATAAAGTTTTAAGCATGGAGGTTGGAGGTACCAAAGAACAGATATAGGTAGTCCAGTTTAAATAATTAGGTAGTGGTGCTCCAACGGCCATTTCAGGGGTACAGTGATCCATAGATTTGAGGGTGTTCCAATCCAAATATTAGATACTGCCTCCTTCATCAGGGGGAGTATACTATTTAGGATTCCCATTTCATACAGTGTTCATATATATTTTTATTCTTTAATATTTTTAGCAACGCTTTTAATCTATTAATAGGATAGTAGTCCAAGATGTTTATATATAATTTTATACATCAACATTTTTATACCTCAATTTGATTTTTCTACCCATATATGTATATTACATTTTTATATATATGTGTGTATGTATTCATAAATTTTTAATGTTTTAATATATTAATGACTGTTACATTAACATAACCTAATAACTGTTATGCATCAGTTTATGGCTGAATATATGTTTATATAAATTGTTGAACCTACTTAATTTCTCCTCTTAAATATTATTTATATCTTGCGTCTCTGGTTCTCTACCTGAGCACTTCCTACCACTGCCTATATAATACACAAAAAGAAATTTTTATTATATATTTATATGCACACACACATGATATTAGCGATGAGATTTTGTAGATATAATGAGAATATTTCTTTGAGCAAGAATTTACAAAAGCTTAATAAAATAAGATGAATTCAGATTTTAGAGTGATTACATCATCATCATTGTTTAATGTCTACTTTCCATGCTGGCACGGATGGGATATATATATATATATATATATATATATATATACACACACATACATTGTTCTTTTTACCATCCATTTTTCAATGTTAGCATGGGCTACCTTAAAATGTTTTTGAGGCATAGTTTTACAGTCAGATGCCCTTTCTGATGCTAACCCATACCTGTTTTTCAAGTTGAGGATTTTGTATTCCCTACAGCATCAAAGTCACAAAATGTGTGGGAAATCTATCAACAGGCAAAATATTATCCCTAATATATTTCAGAAACATGCTGATGATAAGAGAACATATTTTAATCCTAAATGTAATTTCGCAATTAGTCAGAAATAAACTTGAATATCTAGCTTTGCATTTCAAACAAATTATTTTGTAAATTATGCATTGAACAGTAATAAAAGTTAGATAATAAAAATCATGATTGAATTCAATGGGAGCAAATGAACTCATCAAATGTAGATAATGCTGCATTCATTTATGGAAATCATTTCTTGAGATTAAAATATAAGATGCACTTGTCTATGTGTATATGTTTCTGCTTATAAGGTTGGCATATTATGCCATACTCCACTCCCACCCATGTATTCTTTAATTATATATGCTTAAGTAAGCATAAATTATTTGGACAGATAGCTATATTCATAAACTACATGGTGCATTTGGTGCTTGGACAGATATAGCATGCAAGAAACATATGTTAATTTTGTAATGTACCTGTCTCCTGTGTGCATGTTGTCATTATGAACATTTGTGCATGTTCCTAGAATTTGTATCTCTGCTTATCTGTGTGTGTATATGTGTATGTACATTTAATAATAATTGTCCAACCCATGGAAAGCGAACGTTAAACGATTATGATGATGATGATGATGAACAATCCTTTCTACTGAAGGCACAAGGCCTGAAATTTTGGGGGAGGGGACGAGTTGATTACATGAATCCCAGTGTTTCACTGGTACTTAATTTATCAACCGCGAAAGGATGAAAGGCAAACTCGACTTTGGCAGAATTTGAACTCAGAACATGATGATGGATGAAATGCTGCTAAGCATTTTGCCCAGCATGCTAACAATTCTGCTAGCTTGGCACCTTAATAATAATAATAATAATAATAATAATAATAATAATAATAATAATAATAATCCTTTCTACTATAGGCACAAGGTCTGGAATTTGAGGGGAGGGGGATAGTGATTACATCGACCCCAGTACTCAACTAGTACTTAATTTATCGACCCCGAAAGGATGAAAGGTAAAGTTGACCTATGCAGAATTTGTGCTCAGAACATAGAGACAAGCAAAATACTGCTAAACATTTCATCCAGCATGTTAGCAATTCTGCCAGCTCACCACCTTAATGATAATAATAATAATAATAATAATAGTAATAATAATAGTAATAATAATAGACAAAGGAGTGGCTGTGTGGTAAGTGGCTTGCTTACCAACCACATGGTTCTGGGTTCAGTCCCACTGCGTGGCACCTTGGGCAACTGTCTTCTACTATAGCTTTGGGCTGACCAATGCCTTGTGAGTGGATTTGGTAGACAGAAACTGAAAGAAGCCCATCGTATATATGTATATATATGTGTGTGTGTGTGTGTATGTTTGTGTGTCTGTGTTTGTCCCCCCAACATCGCTTGACAACCGATGCTGGTATGTTTATGTCCCCGTAACTTAGCAATTCGGCAAAAGAGACCGATAGAATAAGTACTAGGTTTACAAAGAATAAGTCCTGGGGTCAATTTGCTTGACCAAAGGCGGTGCTCGAGCATGGCCAAAGTTAAATGACTGAAACAAGTAAAAGAGTAAAGAGTAAAGAAAAAGTGAAATTATTAAGTGATCCATCAGGTCCGTTTGATTCCAGGATTATAAAGAAGAAAGATAGAAAATTTTAAAAATGCAATCCCTTAAAATTTGAAATTGTAAAAATTTTAAATATGAAAACTGTAAAGGTTGTCCCTGTAATAATTGGTGCATTAGGAACTGTGAGTAATGATAAAGACAAATGGCTAAAGGAGATTGGAATAGAATGTCTTGTAGAGCTTCTACAGAAAGTTTGCTTTTAAGAGACAGAAAAGATTATCAGAGGGGTTTTGTGCACTTGAAAGATTATTGAAAGATTGTGGAAGTAGTAATCTGCTACCCACATAAAATCTACCAGGAATAAGAACAAACTTGAATGATAATGGTTTCAAACGTTGGTACAAGACACTAAAGTAATACTGGACATCAAGACATTCAAAGATATTTGCTGTGTATTTTCTCTAACAAAACTCAAGATGCCATTTTTATACAAGAAATGAGAAAAGGAGAATATCATTCAGTATCGGAAATCTTCTCTTCTGCGAGAAAAATATTCCAACAAAGCAGTCAGTAAACCTTCCTTCCTTCCTTCCTTCCTTCCTTCCTTCCTTCCTTCCTTTCTTTCTTTCTTTCTTTCTTTCTTTCTTTCTTCCTTTCTTCCTTCCTTCCTTCCTTCCTTCCTTCCTTCCTTCCTTCCTTCCTTCCTTTCTTTCTTCCTTCCTTTCTTTTTTTCTTTCTTTCTTTCTTTCTTTCTTTCTTTCTTTCTTTCTTTCTTTCTTTCTTTCTTTCTTTCTTTCTTTCTTTCTTCCTTCCTTCCTTCCTTCCTTCCTTCCTTCCTTCCTTCCTTCCTTCCTTCCTTCCTCTATTTACATTAAAATTTTAGCAGTTAATGTGTAATATTTTATTTTCATTCTAATTTATACATCATTAATGAGAAAACTTTGTTTCTCATCTTGTTTTTGTTGTTGATTAGCACCAAGTCAGAACAGTTTGAGCATATCCATGATCAAACAAATGTGTTTCAGTCAAAACCAATTTTTTTTTCTTTTTGCATTCTAAAACTACATTTACCCAACATGTATTCTTCAAAGGGTTTAAATTCAAGAGCTGCATACTGTAGCTTCACCTCAAATTCATCACCAAGCTTGAAGCACCTATGTCTACCTCTATCATCACCTTCCAATTAGTCAACAATGGCAGCCATCTTGGCAGAAACAAAGAACTGCATTGAATCTCCAGAATGCAGCTTTGGCATTTAACCTTATGCATTTATTCTTTTCAGTCATTTGGTTGTGGCCATGCTGGAGCACTGCCTTTAGTCGAGCAAATCGACCTCAGGACTTATTCTTTGTAAGCCTAGTACTCATTCTATCAGTCTCTTTTGCCAAACCACTTAGTTATGGGGACATAAGCATACCAGCATTGGTTGTCAAGTGATGTTGGGTGGGACAAGCACACACATATATATATATATATATGACGGGCTTCTTTCAGTTTCTGTCTACCAAATCCACTCACAAGGCTTTGGTTGGCCTGAGGCTATAGTAGAAGACAGTTGCCCAAGATGCCACACCATGGGACTGACTCCAAAACCATGTGGTTGGTAAGCAAGCTACTTACCACACAGCCATTCTTGAACCTGAAAAATATAACATAATATATATCCTTCCTTTTTCTTTTTCTTTTAAGATGGCAGGATGTGTTTTGAGGGAATTTGGTTGATATAGAACAGGAATGAGCATCCTTTTTCTTGAGAAGTGAGCCACATGAGACATGACTCACAATCAAACATAACTTTTCATTATGTATGCGCTGCGCAGAAAGTCCTGTGAGTTGCAAGTTGCCCACGACTGAGGCCCTCCCGTTGTTTTCTGTCTGAGTAAAGTTAGGTCAGACACAAAATTATTATTTCCAAGTAAATCTACTATGAAAAAAAAAGATAAATAATAAAATGATAGTAAAATATAGTGTGAATTTAAGAGAGTTGGAGCTGATGTCAGAGCTTTGGCTTAAGATGCAGATCAGTTGAAATAGCAATTGTCTACTTTGATAAGATGATTATTTACATGGAGAAAACTATTTATACATTAATTTCTAGTGTAAACCTAATGTTCCTGCTTTGTGTGCTATCAAATTTTAGGAGTGTATTTCTATGGCCATCTACTACACATGCACACACACACATACACATACACATGCGTGTGCACTGCTGTTAGATGTTTATTAGTGAAATTTGTTAAAAAGCCATGTATAGTACTGCTGAAATTGCCACATCTAGCCCAAGAATTAATACAATAATAACCAATTGTGAGAAGAAAAATAAAAATCAACTAAAAACAAAAACAAGGACAAAAACGAGTAGAGAATTTTCACATTTAATTTGTGATTTTCTGAAAAATAGCTGTGCTGACATTTTAGTGGACATTGCATAAAATTACTGCCTTCAACGGATCTGAAGGTTACTTTTCTCTCAAAGGCTGCCTCTTTCAAATATCAGCAACAACTATTGCTAAGTTGCTAGGCACAGCTACATAGACACTGATTACCAGTCAATATGAAAACTATCTACGATGTTTTAACCGTGTAAGCTGGAAGCATTTATTATTATTAATATCACTCTTCTTCTTCTTCTTCTTCTTCTTATCATCATCATCATCATGACCATCATTTTGTTACACTATTCTTCTTCATTGAGCTGGCAGTAATGTTAGCAACCCGGACAAAGATCCATACTGGCATTTTGTCCGTCTTTATGTTTTGCATTCAAATTCTGTTGTGGTCAACTTTGCCTTTCATCCTTTCAGGGTCGATAAAATAAGTACCAGTTATGTACTAGGGTCAATGTAATCAATTTATCTCCCTTACCCAAAGTTTAAGGCCTTGTGCTTACAATTGAAAGGGTTATTAATATTATTACTATTAAAGCTGTAAACTAGCAAAACCATCAGTGTGTTGGATAAAAATGCTTTGTGGTATTTCCCCTGGCTTTTGCATTCTGAGTTCAAATCCTGCTTAGGTCTATTTGCCTTTTATCCTTTCAGGGTCAGTAAAATAAGTACCAGTTGAGAACTTGGGTTGATGTAATCGACTACCCTCTTCCTCTAAATTCCAGGCCTTGTGCTTATAGTAGAACGGATTATTATTATTAAAAAAAGCAGTGAACTGGCAGAATTGTTAGCACACCAGACTAAATATTTAGTGGTATTTTGTCCCTCTTTATGTCCTGAGTTCAAAAGCTGCCGAGGGCGACTTTGCTTTTTATCCTTTCAGGGCTGATGAAGTAAGTACCAGTGAAACACTGGGGTCAATGTAATTGACTAGCCCACTTCCCCAAAATTTCAGGCCATGTACCTATAGTAGAAACGATTATTATTATTATTATTATTATTATTATTATTATTATTATTATTATTATTATTATTATTATTATTATTATTATTATTATTATTATTATTATTATTATTATTATTATGTTTCTCTATTCTTCTTCTTCTTCATTATTATTATTATTATTAGTATTAGTATTATTGTTATTATTATTCTTTCAACTGTTCACATTCTGTGTTCAAATTAAACATGGAAAAAATTTTTTCCATGTTTAATTTAAATATATGTTGTGATTGAATTATTTGATATTACCCATCCACACCAAATTAATGGCAGGGAATTTTACCATGTTGTTGGTTGCACCATGGCTCACCAAAAGTTACAAACAAGACTCCAAAACCATCATTACAAGGCTCACCTTAAGTAACCTAATTTTGCACAAGAATGCATTCAACGAAAAAAAAATTTCCAATGATTCTGGGACTTGGCACCTAATCTTTTCGGGACCAAATAAGGGATTTGCAGCATATTAGGAGGTCAGGTTACTTGATTCTATACAAAAAATTAAATTTTTTTTTTTTTTTTTCCTTAGTGAAAATTGTGCAGGTGTTAATATAGAAATTTACCATAATGTGTTGTTATTTAGTCTCAGATCAATCCTGATACTGCAAACTGATCATCAAAGACATTCCAGCCTTCAGCAAACCGTCTTTTTAGGGATAATCTAGGACATTACATATAATGGGTGTGTGATTTAGGTAGGGGGATACTTTAGCTGCTATTTTTAGCATGTCGAGCGACCAGGTAGAGGCTCTTTCATTGGTTTGATTGCATGATGAAATTTGTTTACACATATATGTAATATGTTTATATATCATCAGCAGAAGTTAGAGAGTAAGTCAAAAGCTGAAAGTTTCGTGTGTTGGCACTTGTCAAACATGAATTTGTCCATTGTCACTCTGTAACTTCTGATGAAATAACTTCTAAAATACAAAATCTTGTCAAAAATTAAAACCTTGTTTTATGTGACACATTCTACCAGTATCGGAAATTTGAAAGTGTTTAGTTAAAAAAAATTAAATAATTTGTACGTCTAATTGAATAGATCCAAAATGGATGAAAGGCAAATTTGACCTCGGCAGAATTTGAACTCAGAATGTAAAGACAGACGAAATACCGTTTCTAAAACACAAAATTTTGTCAAAAACGTTAAGAGTAAAACCTGTTCTATGTAACACATTCTACCAGTATCGAAAGTTTGAAAGTGTTTAGTTAAAAAAAAATTAATTAAATAATCTGTACGTCAAAGTTGACCTCAGTGAAATTTGAACTCAAAATGTCAAGACAGATGATACATCGTTAAGCATATCTCCCTGCACTCTCTCTCTCTCTCTATATATATATATGTGTATGTGTGTGTGGGGAGAGAGAGACTATCACACTTTTTCTCTCCATATATATATATATATGTGTGGGTGTGTGTGTGTGCGTGAGTGTAAAAAGATGTGTGGTTTTCTTTCAATCTCTGATGAACAGTTCTATGGTTTAAACCATTTTAATTGTGACCATCATGCCTTTTTTGGAGGAGGTGGAATAGTCATCATCATCGTTTAACGTCTGCTTTCCATGCTTGCATTACCCAGTATATACTTTTATTTTTGAAAGATGTTAGAGTGTTATATGAGGGAGATTTGATTGCTATTTCTAACCAGTTGATTGCTCATTGACTGATACTCATCTATCTACCTACCTCTATGTGTGTGTGTGTGTGTGTAAGAGGGAGAAAGAGTGACAGAGAGGTATATGACAAAAGGATATAGAGTTAAATTATATCATTATAGCTGCCGAACCTGTGACATGTAATTATCTGTGTAGTGACATGAATTTCTTCCCAGGCATCCGTTTTGTAGTTTAATGAAACATAGAAAGTTCTAACTCAATGCTTATATGTCATGTACTTTAAAAAGCACTCTATTCACACACACACATATATATATATGTTTCAATAGTATGGTAATTTATTCAAAAATTTCACATATATGTGAATATGTACGCACACACACAACACATATTTGCATTCATACACATTAATATGTTAATTTCATGTTAATTTTATAAAATACTTTGAATTTGATTTTTTTGTCATTTATTATATAAATTTAATTTTGTAGGAGTGGTGCTATCCATGTAGGTGACCAAATCTTATCCATTGATGGCGCAAGCGTGGAACGTATGTCTCTGCCTGAAGCTAGTCAGCTTTTAAAGTCAGGTTCTGGGGACCAGGTGCGACTGGAAATCATTCCAATAAGCCATATTCAACAGCGAGCATCTAGGGAAGCAATTGCTCGAAAAGGTTGGTTTCTGATTTTTCTTTGTTTTTTTTTTCTTATTGTTTTAAAATCAATTATTTCCTTATTTTGTGACTTTCCTAAGCCTTCTGTTATAATTCCATTTACACCTTGGGTATTTGATATGAATATTAAATTGATCTTGAAAGGACAAAAGGCAAAGATGAACTCAGAATGTCAAAAGCTGTAATGGAATACCACAATTATTCTAATAACTTCTTTCCTCAAACTACTGCTTTCTGGAACTCACTCCTATCCACTTGTTTGCCCCTAGACCATAATATTCCTCTGTCATGCAACATCTTTTGAGTTTGTAGGCCCCTTTTTTACCTTGTTGTCCCTTCTACAACTGTGACCACAAGCCTTGCTTGGGACAAAATCATAAAAATAAATATAAAAAAGTTCTTTCTTCACCTCTAACAATCCTACCAAAATTAAGATAGTGATGAGAAATCAGTAATTTTATTTTTTACTTCAAATTAACTTGATGATTTTTTTAAATATTACTAGTTTTATTTTATTTATGCGCCCTTTTTAAAGCCTAGCGAAGCTCATGGGCCCAGTTTCCTGGTTTCTATGGCATATGTGTTTCCCCCTCCCCAGCTGGACGGGACGCCAGTCCATCGCAGCTTTACTCATGAAACAGGAAGAAAGAGTGAGAGAAAGTTGGGGCGAAAGAGTACAACAGGGGTCGCCATCACCCCCTGCCGGAGCCTCGTGGAGCTTTAGGTGTTTTCGCTCAATAAACACACACAACGCCCAGTCTGGGAACCGAAACTGCGATCCTCCGACCACGAATCCACTGCCCTAACCACTGGGCCATTGCGCCTCCACAATATTACTAGTATTTTAGTGAAAGTGTCTCTACAATGGTTGTGGAGGGGTTAATGTGATGGACTACTTAATCTCATATTGTGAGTTCAAATCATATCAATATCAGTTTTTTGTCAGACACATGACACATCCATTTTTCCTTGATAGCATGGTTGAAACAGTTCACTTCAACTGACAGTTTGATTTTACAGCTGGTTGCCTCTTTTTATCATTAACCACTCAGCTGTGAAGATGAAGTGAGATCTGTCTTTGTCAGATAAAAAAGAGTAAGCAAAAATTAAATACTTTGTTGAGGATCATGACATAATGACAACAGTTCTGAACATTTAACCATGTTATCAGTTGTCTTACATCTTAATATAGCATCAGTTTATATCCATCAATCAATTAATCAACCAAAATTTCCCTCCCACCTCTCTTTCTCTCTCCCTCCCTTTCTCTCTGGTCTGAGCATCGAGTTCACAATCATGAGGTAGTGAGTTAGATTCCAGGACTGGGCTGTGTGTTGTGTTCTTGAGCAAGACAGTTCACTTAGCTTTAGAAATGAGTTGCAACTTCACTGGTACCAAGCTGTATCAACCTTTGCCTTTGGATAACATTGGTGGTATAGAAAGGGGAGGCTGGTATGCTATGCATGGGCAACTGCTGGTCTTCCATAAACAACCTTGCCTGGACTTGTGTCTTGAAGGAAAACTTTCTAGGTGCATCACATGGTCATTCATGACTGATGGGCAGTTTTACCCTTTATGTATGTGTGTGTATATATATATATATATATATATATATATATATATACTTTCAATAATAGGATAAAAATCTTTTACAAGAATTTTATCAAGTAGCTAGCATGAAAAAACTTGTAAGGGAAAAATTCATCATTATCCCTAGAATATATTTATTTATATTTATATAAAGGCATTACTATAAAATATATTATGGCAGCTTAGCATGAGGCATTATTCTATAGTAATGCCCTTACATATATATATATAGTTGAAATTTAAAGAAAACCAAAAGATGAAGGCATGTGTGTAAACAACAAGCAGGTGTACTAGTTTGATGCTCAGGAACGTGAGAAAGTCTTTTACGTTTGAAGCCTATTCTCTTCAACAGAAAGGAACACAAGGAAATAGAGAGAGAGAGAATAAGTCATAAGCATCATTTTCATTTGTGTCCACTTTTCCATGCTTGAATGGGTCACATGCAATTTGTTGAAGCAGGTTTTCTATGACAGATGCTCTTCCTGTCAGCAACCCTCACCTGTTTACAAGCAACTTAATATTTCTCCAAGATCAGACTATATAGCACTTTGACAAATGTCTTCCACTATAACCTCAGATTGACCAAGCTTTTTGAGTGGATTTGGTCAACGGAAACTGAGAGAATCCTGTTGTATGTGTATATGTGCATATGAGAATCTTTTCCTTGATGTTCAGCAATAGTTGTAAATGAGTGTCACTGTCATATAAGCAGTGTCATTCATTTCCAATATTCTGTGAAAACATGTCTGGCTATGGGGAATGTAAATTGGTTTCAAAAAATTTCATCTGACCCATGCAACCATAGAAATATGAATGCTAAAACGATGATTTTACTGTTATTTCTAGCAATTTGAGCTGCCACATATTTCCTATTTTATTCTTGCTGTTGTTGTTCTAGTATTCATTTTTGACTAAACTCCTTCACTTTTGATTGACGAAGTTAAAGTGTAGGATGAGCCAAAGAGACACTTGAGATGACCTGCAGTATATATATACATATTTTGCTGCTATTTCAGCATGTTGTGCAACCATATATAATCTAGCTTATTGGTTTGTATTTACTATGAGTAGGTGATAGCTGAGAGAAGGAGAGAGTCAGATGAAGGAAGTAGGGAGATAAGACTGTAGTAATTCAACAGATAAGTTACTGGAGGAGAGGTATGGAGGAATAGAAGACACAATGTTAACATAAAAACTTAGAGAAACTAGGAAATGTAGATATTTTAAATCTTTTATCTTGTTCTTGTTTAAGTCATTGGACTGCAGCCATGCTGGAGCACCACTTAGAATGGTTTAGTCACACAAATCAACCCCAGTATTTATCTTTTAAAGACTGATACTTATTTTATTGATCTGTTTTGCTAAACTGCTCAGTCCAGGGATGTAAACAAACCAGCACCAATTGTCAAGTGATAGGTGGGGACAAACACAAATACACATGTGATGGGCTTCCACACATGCAATGAATACCTTAATTTCATAATTAACAAATTAATTTCATAATTAACAAATTTCTCCAATATGCTTATTAAAATATATCCATATGACTTCAATCTACTTGCAGCATTAGTGCCTATTTGTATGCCATCTTCCGTATCAACGCCAACATTGGCACTTCCTAGCAGTCCATTTGGCACCCTTCACAATTACAGTACCATACGATCATCAGGGTCATGTGGGCGATCTTCTGGCACTTTGCCTTCTAGAATTTCCAACCAATCCAATTCACATCGTTCTTGGTCGAGACCAGACCGGAAGCAAGCATCATGTAGTAAGTATATATATATTTTCTCTTATCCTTGTTGCTATTTAACCTCAATGTCAACTTTGGTTGATGAAAGGCATTCCAGCTGTGAACATCTCATCCCACTTTTTTTTAAAAGCGTATTGACTGTAGAATGTGATTTTAAGGGAGATTTTGCTACTGTTTCTAGCAGGTCATGTGACTGTATAGAGTATAATCATTGGCTTGTTTTATTTTTGTTCCACTCATACCTTTTACTGTTATATATATTGATCAGAGTCCCTTAAGTTCTAGTTAGGGTATTCTCCACACTAAAGCAGTCACTTTCTGAGATTGGTGAAATCATTAAATATATTAGAGTATCATTACTTAATAAAACAGTGTGAGTGCTATTATAGTAGAGGTTGGATTTTGATGAGCTGAGTTTAAATCTTGGTTTTGATTCTCAATCAATTATTATTTCACTTTTCCTCTGTGACTAATGCCATTGAAAAAGGCATGAGCATTATTTTGTTAATATCTATAAATCTAAGCTCGTTTATGTATGTAAGCAATTATTACATTTTGTAAAATCCCATCATGACTTCTTAAACAAGAGAAGGACATTATATGATATAGGTTTTACATAGCTTTAGAAGATAGGATGGCCATGGATGAATTGCCTTTGATAATAGGTGTACTCAGTAAGTGCTGACTGAGGACTGAACAAATGAAGTAACATTGCTATGTTGCAAGTTGATATTCTTATCATTGTGAAGGTGCATGTCTTAGTGGTTAGGGGTGTTCGGATCACAATTATAAGGTCGTGAGTTCAATACAGCATGTTATGTTCTTGAGCAAGACACTTTATTTCATATTGGACCAGTCCAATCAACTGGCAAAAATGAGTTGTACCTGTAATTCAAAGGGCCAGCTGTGTCACATTCTGTGTCATGCTGAATTTCCCTGAGAATTACATTGAGAGTATGTGTGTCTGTGGAGTTCTCAGCCACTGGTATGTTAATTTCACAAGCAAGCTGTTCCGTTTATCGGATCAACTGGAACCTTCAATGTCATAATCGATAGAGTGTCAATGTTTTCTTGTTATTGAATAGACATATAACACATAGGTACTTGGATGAACAATGTGACAGGACCCATAGGTTGTTGTCCTAGATGTATATTATATTTTTTTAATATGCTTCCATACATCAAACCTAAATGATTTAACCAGCATCTGAGCTGTGACCATTCCATCTTCTTCTCAAAGATATTATATTCAGGACTGATCTATCAAGTATATTCATATGTTATTTTATAAATACCTTGTGAGTGGAATGAATGAATTTGTTAGATATTTGTAAAATTTCTAGATGTTCTTGCTTAATTTTTAACACCTATTTTACAGTGTCAGTTGCATCAACTGTAACATCTGTGATGCCAAACAACCAAATTTGTCATACAGAAGTCGTGGAAGTCATTCTATATCATGACCATCGAGGTCCAGGCATAACTCTCAGTGGTGGGATCTTCTCTACCACTGTACTAACTGAGCCACCTGTCATTTCCTATGTGGAACCTGGTAGTGCTGCTGACAGGTAACAGTCTTTTGTTTTGTTTTTTCACTGCATTCTGGTGTCAATTAACTCTAAAGCAGACTGCATATCTGCTATACAAGTAGAGAGACACACACACACACGCACGCACGCACGCACGCACGCACGCACGCACGCAAACAAACAAAGAAAGAGAGAGATATAATATTAATGTTTGGGCACTCTGGGTACTTTAAAGCATGGGTAAATTGCATAATTGCCCAGGAGTCCCTGAAGCCTAGGAATCTAAAGCCAATCTTTGTATGCTGTAATTGTGTCTGTAGGAGCCGAAGTGCATTCTTTTGCCCAGGAGCCTATTAAACTGTTTCTATGTATCATACATAGACATACATACATACACACATACATATGACATACCTACACACACATACACATACATACATACATATATTAACTTTCATTATCTCTCTTTCCAGCACCACATACCAATGTAAAATGTGAGACAGCCATGAATCTTCTCCACAATAAACTTATTCCTGAATCTACCATCATACTTCAATTTCTCAATATCTTGCATAAAACAAACACCTATCCTCTCCATCAGTCAAGTTGGCTTTTAGTCTTGTAAGGGACAAAGCAATCTCACAAGTGCTGGTGCAATGGGAAAAGCACCCAGTACTCTCTGTGAAATGGTTGGCATTAGGAAGGGCATCCAGCTATAAAAATCATGCTAAAACTGAAACACTGGGGCAAGAAGTTGTCCTATGGCTTGTTGGATCATGTCAGAACATTGAATCTATGCTAGCATGGAAAACAGATATAAAAAAATTATGGTGATATATATATGTATGCATGTGTATATTATAATATATATATCATCATCATCATCATATGTCCATTTTCCATGCTGGCATGGGTTGGACAGTTTGACTGGGAAGTTGTGCTGGAAAGCTGGGGAGCTGCACCAGGTTTCAGTTTGATTTGGCATGGTTTCTACTGCTGGATGCCCTTCCTAATGCCAAACACTCCAAGAGTGTAGTGAGTGCTTTTTACATGCCACATACATTATCATCATCATCATCATCATCGTTTAACGTCCGCTTTCCATGCTAGCATGGGTTGGACGATTTGACTGAGGACTGGTGAAACCGGATGGCAACACCAGGCTCCAGTCTGATTTGGCAGAGTTTCTACAGCTGGATGCCCTTCCTAACGCCAACCACTCAGAGAGTGTAGTGGGTGCTTTTACGTGTCACCCGCACGAAAACGGCCACGCTCGAAATGGTGTCTTTTATGTGCCACCCGCACAAGCCAGTCCAGGGGCACTGGCAACGATCTCGCTCGAAAATCCTACAGGAGCCAGTCAGGCGGTACTGGCAACGGCCACGCTCAAAATGGTGCATCTCATGTGCCACCCGCACAAGAACCAGTCCAGGGGCACTGGCAACGATCTTACTTGGCTTGCCGGGTCTTCTCACGCACAGCCCATTTCCAAAGGTCTCGGTCCGTAGTCATCGCCTCGGTGATATTTATAAAAGATAATAAGAGTGAAAAAACTACAGAAGGCTTGTGTTACATGGTTAAAGTATATATTTAAATTATGTCAGAAAAATGTTATAAAATCTTTTTGGTATATAAACATTGTATTTGGAGAAATAACCGGTTTTGTGTTGTCTTTTCAAATTTCTCTACTTCATTGTAACATGTGTTCGCTCCAGTCTGACTGGAGTGAACACATGTTCTCACCTATATATATATGTTCTCACCTATATATATATATATGTTACAATGAAGTAGAGAAATTTGAAAAGACAACACGAAACCGGTTATTTCTCCAAATACAATGTTTATATACCAAAAAGATTTTATAACATTTTTCTGACATAATTTAAATATATACTTTAACCATGTAACACAAGCCTTCTGTAGTTTTTTCACTCTTATTATCTTTTATACATCCAACCACGTGCTTTCACATACCAACTTTCTCACCTATATATATATATATATAGATATATATATATACATACATACACACCTGGTCTGATCAATAAGTATCCGGACTGTTGCTCTGATCATTATCAACATCATCATTGTTTAGCGTCCACTTTCCATGCTGGCATGAGTTGGACGATTTGACTGAGGACTGGCAAGCCAGAAGGCTGCACCAAGCACCAATCTGATCTGGCAGAGTTTCTACAGCTGGATGCCCTTCCTAACGCCAACCACTCCGAGAGTGTAGTGGATGCTTTTACGTGCCACCAGCACGAGGGCCAGTCATACGGTACTGGCAATGGCCACGCTCTGTGTGCTTTAGCTTCGTTACTATGACAACAGTCCAGATACTTATTGATCATACCTCGTATATATATATATATATATATATATATATATATATATATATATATATATATATATATACAATTAAACCTTGGGAGAGGCATTATGCCGGTAATAAACACACGCACTGGTTTATTACCGGCATAATGCCTCTCCCAAGGTTTAATTGTATTTCTTTCAACACACGTATCCACATCAAGAATCTTGCACACAAAATACACATACGAAATATATATATATATATATATATATATATATATATATATATATATATATATATATATATATATATATATGCATACACATTGATGCCTACATGTATGTATAATTTTGTATTCTGAAATTAATACTAGATGAAGAAAGTTAGGAAATGGCAGTAATCATATGGAAGACATATGGAAAAAAAAAACTATCTTCACCTTTCACACCTGCTTTATGCTCTGTGTATGTGTGTGCATGTCTATACATGTGTGTGTGTGTGTGTGTGTGTGTGTGTGTGTACACATAAACACACACAAATGCAATTTTCTCTCTTTCTTCATACATTTGATAAAAGTATAGATTTATTCTATATTTTTGTATGTTTTATTTCCAATTTCATGTATTTCCTATATTTTTTTTTTTTTTTTTTTTATATCGAGAAGGTATATAGAAATATTGTCCTCATGACTAGTAATATCCCCATGATATTCAGGTTTAGAAGTTGTAGAGTGTATGAGTTGTGTTTTCATGTTCGAGTGATGCTGTTTATCTTCATGTCACCTCTGATTAAATAGATCTGTTTATAAACCTTCCAACCATGCACACACCACCTTTTGTTCAACCATTGTGTAAGATCTTATTGTTCACTATAGTCCTTTTTTAAAAAAAATTGAGAGATATTTGATTACTATTTCTAACAACCATGTAGAGGATCCTTTGTTGGATTCATATTGTATTTGTTTTTAATAAGTTTTTTTATATATATTTATGATGATGGCAACCTTATTTTTAGATTTTATTTCAGATCTTAAAGCACTCCTGGGGATAAAATTCACCTTTATATATTTTGTTATTATATATTTAGTAATATCTAATTTAGACAAGTCAGTTGCTATAGACAGTTTTGTATTCTGGCATAAAAAAGAAGAAAGACAAACTGTTTTTACCTTACAATACCTCACTAAGTTAAAGGAAAGCCTGGAAGGTAATTTAAAGATGTTATTGCCAGGAATATAAAGCAAGTTAATTAAAAATATAAAACCGTGGTCTGTCGTTTCATGAGTGTGCTAATAATAAATCTTATATTTTTACTGTAAATATAATTGCACCTTGTTTTTCAATTCTCAAAGAGGAACCGGGTATATTTTACTTGAGAGTCTTAAAGCAGAAGATACACACATCATCATCATCATCATTTAATTTCCATATTCCATGCTGGCATGGGTTGGACAGTTTTATAGGAGTCAATGAGATCCTATCAAACCATCCAACTTATACCAGCTTTGATCATGGACCTCTAAAGCTATTGGAAAATCTACTGGGGTTTCTGTCAGTCAATGTTTACCATGCATTTGCACATATACATGCTAGGCTGGACTGGGGAAGATATTTTGAAGAAGACTAGCAGTTGCTGCCTATGCATGCAAGTCTCTCCTTTCTATACCACTGACTTGAGCCAATACAGCTTAGCACCAGTTTTGCTATAGATGTTACCCCAAAACACAAAGAGACTGGACAGATACTACAAGGGTTCTTTCCTGACCCTCTAATTGTTCACCAATCCACTACCCTAGATTTAGGCATTTTTTTTTTTTTTTTTATCAACTGCA
>NC_142928.1:23400881-23425881 GCF_046866305.1 Octopus bimaculoides
ATCCTGACTTATGGACTCTTAGACAGCTTACACACACACACGTGCACACACACATCATAGACGGACAATTCTTTGACAGACAGTTGGTTGACAGACAACTTACAGACAGGACAATTGTGTGGTATAGTGCAGAGTTTTATTGCCAGACATAGGGTGTTCCAGCAGCCACCCTCTTGACCCAGGACAGCACAGCTTCCTCCAGGCACTTGTTGTTAGTCTCCATGTTGAGTCTGAGGCAGTGTGGGAATTGTCTGTTGGTGAATTGTCTATCAGTGAATTGTCTGATGGCGAATTGTCTGTTGACAAATTATCTGCACATGCCTATATATATATTCTGTATTTTCTGAAATGAAAGCACAACCAAGGTGAAGACACCATTCTGACTAATACATAATACATATGTAATGTCAGTGTGCAGAAGGCTTAAATGAAATGAAGCTAGTATGCTTCACTGGATGTGCAATGTCAGTGTGCATGTACAACAGAGTGTGATTGTCTTAAGAGCAAAACTGAACACAAGAGGCATCAGATGTGGTGTGCATGAAAGGCAACTGCACTGGTAGGGTCATATGGTGCATATGAACAAGGACAGCTGTGTAAAGAAGTGCTGAAGTTTAACTGTGGAGGGAACCTGTGGAAGAGGTAGACCTAAGAAGACATGGTTGATGGAAACTGAAAGAAGTCTGTTGCATGTGTGTGTGTTTGTGTGTGTGCATACCTTTGTTTTGACATCATGTGATGGTTGTAAATGAGCATCACCATCATGTAAGCAATGTTGATTGTTTTCTGTCATCCTTGAAAAACATATCTGGCCATGAGGAAACGTGAGAAGGTAAACAGTTTAGGGTTGGTGACAGGAAATGCATTCAGCCAGAGAAAATCTACCTCAACAGACTCCATCTGACCCTTGCGAGCATGGAAATATGGACATTAAAATGATAACGATGCTTACATTTTGTGTAAAATAGTTATTATTGATTACAATGGTTTCCAACTGGCCAGTCACTGTTTCGTTAGGTGGTGTTAAAAAGTTCTCAGACTAGTTATGTTTAATATAAAAATAACTTATTTAATTAAGTTTTAACATTATCCCCTTCAAAATAGTCACTTTGTGTAGCAATAATCTGGTCCCAGTATTCCGGCCACACTTGGAATCTGGCCTGGAAGTCATCATCCGTAAGTGAATTGAGGACCTTCTGCAATTCGCTCTTGATCTTGACAATGGTGTTAAAACGGTGACCTTTGAGCTGTATTTTCATCTTAGGGAAGAGATAGAAGTCTGCAGGCACTAAATTTGGTGCATAGAGTGGATGCAGAAGCAATACCATGTTGTTTTTGGCAAGAAACTCACAAGTGAGGAGAGCTCAGAGTCATGGTGCATTGGCGTCATGAAGAATCCAATTCTTTGTGCTCCACAGTTCCAGTTGCTTTCACCAAATGTCCTCCCTCAAATGCTTCAAAACATTCTTGATTGTCCTCTGACGATCTTCATGCACCAGCTGATGGATTTTCTCCACATTTCTGGAGGTGATGCTCATGGCGGATCTTCGAGATTGCTCATCATGTTCCAGGGACGTTCTTCTACTTTTAAAGTACCTGTGCCATTCAAAACATTGTGTACAACCCACTGCCTCATTGCTGAAGCAAGCTCAATTTCTCTCTTTTTACTCTCTTTTACTCTTTTCAGTCATTTGACTGCGGCCATGCTGGAGCACCACCTTTAGTCGAGCAAATCGACCCCGGGACTTATTCTTTGTAAGCCTAGTACTTATTCTATCGGTCTCTTTTGCCGAACTGCTAAGTGACGGGGACATAAACACACCAGCATCGGCTGTCAAGCAATGCTAGGGGGACAAACACAGACACACAAACATACAAACACACACACACACACACACACACACACACACACACACACACATATATATATATATATATATATATATATATATATATATATACATATATGATGGGCTTCTTTCAGTTTCCGTCTACCAAATCCACTCACAAGGCTTTGGTCGGCCCGAGACTATAGTAGCAGACACTTGCCCAAGATGCCATTCAGTGGGACTGAACCCGGAACCATGTGGTTGGTAAGCAAGCTACTTACCACACAGCCACTCCTGCATCTCTGTAGAAGACTTCCCAAATTTAATGCAAAATTTCACACTAGCTCTTTGTTCCAACTGCCTGTCCATAACAACAAACTGCAGACTACAGCATGCATGTGACCACAAAAGCATGAATTTCACAACTTGCAAAGTAAACACAGTGTCACTCAACACTCTGCCTCATGAAGGTCGCTACTAGATCTCACTGTGCATGCAACCATGTGCTGCTAGCTGTTGGAATGCTGTAGAAGTAGCTCAGGAACTTTTTGATACCATCTTGTACAGCTCATCTGAACATCAGTGGGACAAGTTGAGTATCTTTATCTCAGTATAAAACACATACGATTAGAGTTTCTGATTAAAGAGCACCAGATTTTGCGGTTCTTTATCACCACTTAGATCACTTGCTGATAAAGTCTCATAAAAGATACATACATATGTGCATACATAAGTTGCAGGTGTGGCTGTGGTTGAGAAAGTTGCTTTACCATAACATGGTCTTGTATTTGATTCCCTCTGTGTGGTACTTTGGGCAAGTGTCTTCTGATATAGCTCTTGACAAACCAAAGCCTTATGAATGGATTTGGTTGATGGAATCTGAAAGAATCCCATTGTATGTACATATGTGTATATTACTGTTCTATATTTTAGAGATGAGGAATTCTGTACATTATTTACATTGGACGGATATATGTCTTCATCTTGTTTGTTATTGCCACAACGTTTCGGCTGATTTACTCTCCAACCTTTTGAACCTAACCTTGGGTTCTCATTCCTAAAATATTTTTTGCTGATGTTACTGTTATTATTTATTCAAGGCACTGCCTGGAATTGAACTCAGAATCTTGGGGTTAGAAGCCCATACTCCTAACCATATGGTTAAGAGCATGGGCTACTAACCCCGAGATTCCAAGTTCAATTCCAGGCACTGCCTTAAATAAATAATAATAGTAATAATAATAATAATAATAATAATAACATCAGCAAAAAATACCTTAGGAATGAGAACCCCAGGTTGGGTTCAAAAGGCTGGAGAGTAAATCAGTCGAAATGTGGTAACAACAAACAAGATGAGGACACATAACCGTCCAGTGTAAATGATGTAAACAAGAGCACTCAGAGCCTCTGCCAAGTCAACACCAGCATCCTCCCAATGATTATCCTGAGATGATTTTTAAAATGAGAATATCTGAAATAAACTCAACTGCTCTCACAACTGAGAATATCAAAAATGAACCTGACCACTCTCAAAACTTAAGTAAAAAACCCTGAAAAATAATCCAGAATCCTTGTCTGGTACCTGATCGATCCCAAAATTTAATGAGTTCATGCCAGTCATGAGGTCAAACATCCCTGAAAGTTTCATCCAAATCCATCCAGCGGTTCTTCAGATATCTTGTCCACAAACAAACATGACTGAAAACAATATCTCTGCCTTCACTAAGGCAGAGGTAATGATATGTGTATATGTTTGTCTCCTTGTCTTGGCATTGTGTGATAGGCATGAGTCACTGTCACACGAACATTGTCATTCATTTGCAATGTTTCCATGTGTGACCATGGGGGGAAATATTACCACACTTAGAAACAGGTGAGGTTTGGTAAAAGGGAGGTCATACAGCCATAGAATATTTACCTCAATAAACTCCATCTGACTCTCATATAAACATGAAAAAGTAGATGCTAAAACAGTGATGATGGTGATAAAGTCATTGATCAAATCAAGGCTTTGGTAGGAGGGATTTACCCAAGATGTCATGTGGAAGGATCAAACCAGGAACTACCAATTGCAAAGTAAATTTCTAAAAAACCACACAGCCAAGGAATCAAAAGGAAGATGAGACTAAATAACAGTGTCTGGCAAAACAACAGATAGTATCTGCCATTCCACTTCCATAATATATAAACATATAAATAGATTAAGTTTACCTTCAGGCTACCTTTCACTGACTTTCAGACTTAATTCCTTGTAATTTGCCAATTATTTCATTGCTGCTGTTTCCTCTTCTGGCTGTTTTGGAATAAAAAACAGGTTTGAAGCATTAAGAAACGTTAAACCCCTTTTTCCTGCTTAATACTGGCTTATGGCAACTTAAATTTGTATCAACAATAAGAACAAAAATAGAAATTGTCACTTTGGAATGGTGATTATCATAACTGCTATCCCTACTATCAACATCATCATCATCATAATAAAGATCATTATAACCATCATAAATATCATCATCATAAACACCACCACCACCACCATCGTTATCATCATCATAAACATCATTATCATGATAATCACCACCACCACCACTATCACTATCATACATCACTCGTTGCCTCCATCATTCTAAATATCATTATCATAATCACCATTGTCATGAATAATATCATTGTCATAAACAACATCGTTATCAATATTGTCACCATTCTTATAAATATAGTAATCATCATTTTCATCAATATTGTCTTCATAAATGCATCACCATCATCATTATAAACATCATAAACATCATTATTTTCATAAACATCATCAACGTGACTATTGCATCAAGAATAACTGCCACTGGAGACACTGTCATCTTTATCACCATTATCACCACTCCACATTATCATCATCATCATAAACAGCATCACTCTCACCACAAAAACAACTACCCCCATTATTCACTCATATTCAGATTACAAGCAAAAAAACAAAAAGAAACTGAAGCCAGTTTCATTCCTAGAATTCAATAAAAATCTCATGCAAATTAGTTATTGGTCAACAATGGAAAAACCAAAAGATGGCAATGAAAAAAAAAATGTCACACTTTCATAGTTAAAGATATGATCTGAAACTCAAATACTACAAAGGTAGTTAGCCGTTATTAAACCATCTCATAATCAATAAGGAAGAACAATGCCTACCATGGGAAACAAAGTGCACACAGGCACAGTTGTGTTTCAGTTTTTTGGTCCATGTTGATTGACTATTGCAAGCAAATAGACGCAGAAATTGCTGATGTATGTACACATCACAATCCATTCCGTATGGTGCCTTTCAATATACAGCTAATTCTACTAATATAAACATGCTGGATCTCTGAAAAAAACACCAGAGAAGTGATGAGATGCTTTCAACTAGAATTACAACATTGAACTTCTATTAAGGCAACAGCAACAACGATTACAACCATGTAGAGATTCCCTGTTGAAGATGCATGTTCATAGCCCAGTAAATTTGTCTGAACTTCCGAAAAATACTATTGATTCCTCTGTTATTGCACATATTCCATGGTGATGCTCCAGCATGACTGCAACCGCATGACTGAATTGAGTATAAAAGAATAAAAGAATATTCTGTTTCTTCTTTTTCTTCTTTATTCTCTTCAGGAAATGATTCTTGTTTTCCTGTATTTTAGCACCTTCACGAAATGATTAACTTTTATCTATTCTGGTTTTCTTCATTTTGTAGCACCAAACAATCGCAAACCTACCGATCCATTAATAATTACAGATGTCAGGCGTGGAAGTGTGGCAAACAGGTGAGATGGTTCACTATAAACATATGTCGACAGAATTAAGCATTAACTATTGTTTCCTTTAAATAAACCTCTTTCCATTATTATCCCTGTGTGTTTTCACCAAAAATGTCAAAAATAATAATCATCAAGGCTGATGATAATAGAGCTATTTTTGTATGTAATCTAAATGTTATTTATCTAATATACTTTGTTCGGGCTCTTGCAGCCATTTTCTACACTTATTCTATCATCCAGTAGCTTTTATATATATATATGTGTGTGTGTGTGTGTGTTATTTCTTTACTACCCACAAGGGGCTACACACAGAGGGGACAAACAAGGACAGACAAACGGATTAAGTCGATTATATCGACCCCAGTGCGTAACTGGTACTTATTTAATCGACCCCGAAAGGATGAAAGGCAAAGTCAACCTTGGCGGAATTTGAACTCGGAACGTAGCAACAGATGAAATACCGCTAAGCATTTCGCCAATGTGCTAACGCTTCTGCCAGCTCACCGCCCTGTGTGTGTGTGTATATATATATATATTACGGAGATATACTTGCATAGCAAGTGACCTGATCTGAGATTGTGTGCTGGAACGCAAACAATTGCAGCGTGGAAGGTGTTTATAAGCCATTTAAAATAACACACAAAAACCATTAGATTCACTTCAACATTTAAATTTAATTTGTCAAAATATTTTCGTCGCTTTGAGACTGCGACCTGTTCACTGACAAAATTCTGTGTTGCATCTCTATATATATGTATATATATCTTGACGTTTATTCTTTAATGCTTTGTGTAGCCTAGTGGTTAGGGTGCTGCACACACAATCACATGATTGTTGTTTCAATTCCAAGACCAGGCAGTGCATGGTGTTCTTGAGCAGAACACTTTATTTCTCATTGCTTTGTGATCACTTTGACATCTGACATGTGACACACTGTGCACCTGTACAGGTAACATCAGACTGATGGAGAGAGAGAGAGAGCAAGCAAGCTCATGTACAGCACAAACACCTTATCACTATAAACAAACTATATGTGCAGGTTGTTCAGCCAGAAATTGTGGAATCAACATTCTTGGATTACAAGAGACTACCAACAACAACAACAATAACATTTTGTATAGCAATTTGTATTCACACAGTCTATTTCTGATTTCAGTCATTGGATTGTTGTCATGCTGGAGCACTCCTTGAAGGGTTTCGTCAATCCTATCAACTTCAGTTTGGTACCTATCTAATCAGAAGGTACATTTCTCCAGTGGGTTGGCACCTGGGTTCTTAATTTCCAATCCAGGGGATACAAAATCTGTCCTTGAGCAAGACATTTAACATTGCTCCATCCTGGTTAGTGAAGGTGTATGGCTCAGTGGTTAGGGTATTCGACTCATGATTGTGAGTTTGATACCTGGTGGTGAATTATGTCCTTGAGCAAGACACTTTATTTCACATTGCTCTAGTCCACTCAGCTGGCAAAAATGAGTAGTACCTGTGTTTCCAAGGGACAGCCTTGTCACATTTTGTGTTCACACTGAATCTCCCTGAGAACTACATTATGGGAAAACATGTCTGTAGAGTACTCAGCCACTTAGATGTTAAATTCACAAGCAGACTGTTTCATTGATCAGATCAGCTGGAACCCTTGCCATCATATCTGATGGAGTGCCAGTTTTTTTTTGTTTTTTTTTGCCTTTATTCCTCTCAACTGACAGAAATATGAGTATTAACACTGACAGAGTACCTGGTCAGAATTAACAAGCCAGTGATGCAGATGAAAACTAAAGGGAAACAGGGTATCTGCAGCAGTGAACTGCTATATCTTGTCTTTACTCCTTTTGTTTTCATATTTAATTCATCTCTGTTTGTCAAACCACTAAGTTACAGGACATACAAGGAAACAACATATACACACACACAGAAAGGAAGGGTATCCAACCATAGAAAATCTGCCTCAAGCAACTCTGTCTGATCCATGCAAGCATGGAAAAGTGGATGTTAAAATGTTGAAATGTTTATGATTATATATATATATGTGTGTGTGTGTTTGAGGTGTTTGGAAACTTTACAATACACTTTATTCTTTCACTTGTAAGCCATCTTATAAATGATTAAAAACAAAAAACATCCTCAAGAAAGAATTAAGCCCCTCCACGACCACCACCACCACCACCACCACAATCATTGGCTTGCTCACATCCCCCTCCCCCCACATTCTTATTACCAGTTATTCCAGATTATGTTAGATGATGATATATTTCTTCCAACTCTTATTCAGATCTATCCCAGATGCTTCTTATTACCATTACTAAAACAAAATACAAAATAACAAAGCATCTTATTGAATATTTAATGATTTCTGGGAGGAAAATCCATTTTTTTTTCCTTAATATTTAGAAAAAAAATTTTATTTATTTTTTTGCAGTTTTAGTTCTGGATTTTATTAAATATTTCTTTTCTGTTCTTAATTTTTTTTCTTTTCAGTATTCTATAATCAATTTTTTTTTTCATCTTTAACTACATTCAAGGATTCAAATACAAAATCCCTTGAAGGGCATTTTCTTTTATTTTTTTTTTTTTTTTAATTTTTTTACTTCTATTTCAATGCGTTTTTATTGATAATATACTCATGCAAACATATGTTAAAAAAGCTTAGCATATAACCACATATGCATACATGTTCACTCACAGAATACCACACATATATACACACGCACAAGCATATCCCAAAATGCACATTCATGCAAACAAACAGGTGTATATAAATATATTAGCTGTTAAACATGAAATATATATGTGTATACATGTGTATACATGTTTTAACTGATTGCCAAACATGCTCACACATGGAAACAAACAGATACTAAGATGCATCTACATCTACATATACACAAACAAATACTAAAGGATATTGACAAATAATACACAAACATACACACAGTGCAGTAGATTCACACTTGTGCATGCACACACATACAGGTTCATCATACACTCGCATACAAAGGTGCACTAAAATATACACATATAAATACATAGACATTAGCACAGTAAAAACATACAAAGTCACACATTGCCACTTGTACACACACACACACACACACACACACACACGCGCGCGCGCACGTGCATACACAGTAAAATATATACACATAAGCACAAACATATTTAAACATATTAACTCTTTAATACAACACATACACAGTCAGTCACAAATTCACACACATTCTCTCTAGCACATTAATATATAAAAAGATATACATATAGATGCAGGCATGACTGTGTGACAAGAAGTTTGCTTCCCAACCACATAATTCTGGGTTCAATCCCATTATATGGCACCTTGGGCAAATGTCTTCCACTATAGCCTCAGGCTGACCAAAGCCGTGTGAGTATATTTGATAGACAGAAACTGAAAGAAGCCTGTTGAGTGTGTGTGTGTGTGTGTGTGTATCTCATTATCATCATCATCGTTTAACGTCCGCTTTCCATGCTAGCATGGGTTGGATGATTTGACTGAGGTCAGGTGAACCAGATGATTGCACCAGGCTCCACTCTGATCTGGCAGAGTTTCTACAGCTGGATGCCCTTCCTAACGCCAACCACTCCGATAGTGTAGTGGGTGCTTTTACGTGCCACCGGCACAAGGGCCAGTCAGGCGGTACTGGCAACGGCCATGCTCAAAATGGTGTTTTTCACGTGCCACCTGCACAGGAGCCAGTCCAGCGGCACTGGCAACGACTTCACTCGAATGTTTTTTTACATGCCACCAGCACAAGTGCCTGTAAGGCAATGCTGGTAAAAATCATGCTCAAATGGTACTATTTACGTGCCACTGGCACAGAAGGCAGACAGCTGCTCTGGCAATGATCACGCTCAGACGGTGCTCTTAGCGCTCCACTGGCACAGGTATCAGTCATCGAATTTGGTTCAATTATGATTTCGATTTTGATTTCACTTGCCCCAACAGGTCTTCGCAAGCAGAGTTTAGTGTCCAATGAAGGAAAGGTTGGCATGGGAGTCGTCAAATTTGTTTCGATATCAATTTCGATTTCACTTCCAACTGTAGTGAATTGACTCATTATCCAACTGTTGTTATTCATTTATTTATTTATTATTCACCTTACTTGGTCCCTGCTACTTGTGTAGATCCAAAGTATATTTTATTCTTTATAACAAGCACTTAGGCTCTAACACAGAGGGGACAATACAAGGACACACACAACACCACAGTGGGGACAAAAACATAAAACGGATGACATGAAATATATAAAATGTATAAAATTAATGATAATGAAATGACTGTATTGAGCCCCACTCCCAAGCAGTACCATTTTAAATGTTTTTAAATACAGTTTTTAATCGGGTTTTTTTTTTCCACTTTTTCTCTCTATTAGCATCATATTTATATTCCAAAGTATATTATAGACCATACATTTAGTGCAATGTGCATTTCGTGATTAGCCTCAAGGCTCATGATATACTGAGTCAGGTACAGTTAATCATTTACATAAACTGAATATTTTTCTACCCAACCTGGTGCCTTGCCATTTAAGTGCCTTATTCAAATCCTAATTTATATATATATATATATATAATATTAGGGACAAAATCCAAAATTACAGGTAAAATCTCAATTAAAATCAATTTATAAAAAATTAAAATTAAAATTAAATTGAGCTTTATAGATTAAAATATATATAAAAATATATAGTTTTAGGGAAAGGAACCAAGTTTCAAAAACTCATCGTGATAGTGGATTTTCATCAATGAGTTCTTGAAACTTGATATTTTTCCCTAAAACTATATATTTATATATATATATATATATATATGGCAGGAAGCAGGGTGTCAAAGGATATAAACAATGGCAAGAAAACTGAAAAAACTGGTGCTCTTGCAGTATTTGTTTTGCACTGCATTACAGATACTCCCTTATCACTTCTTCCATTAAAAATGTACTGAACTAACGATTGACACACTGGGAACCTGTGACTAATGATGCCATTGTTGGCAAATTGTGATAGCAAATTTTTTTGGTTCATAAAAAGTGTTTGTGTCAGTATCTTTTAATATATGTATGTATGTACGTACGTACGTATGTATGTATGTCTTTTATTAGGTGTGTGTATTTTAAATGTATGGATCGACAGAGCTTTTTCTCTGTATGTGTGAATATATTCACGTGTATAAGTAATGTAGTGGTTTTAATAAATGTTTGTATAATTTGTCTTTGCAGCTGATTTAAAAATGTGTTTCTGTAGAAATAGATATGTAACTGCATTAAGTTGCTACTGTAATGTATGTATATATGATGGTCAAATATGTGTGTGTGTCTATATATATATATATATATATATATATATATATACATACATATGTATCAGCATCATTATGTACATGTTACTAAAAGTATATTTGTGTATATTTTGCTGTACATGTCAATGTTTTTTGGCTTGTATATGTGTATTTTGCTTTAGTAATACTGTCTGTATATAAAGGCATATGTTTTAGAAAAGTGTGTGTGTGTGTGTGTGTGTGTGTCTGTTTTAGTGAAAGTATGTATGTGCATATACAATGTATTTTAATGTGGGTGTTTATGCATGTTTCAAATAATGTGTGTATGTGTATTTAAGTGTATATCAATATAATACACCACATGTGTGTGTGTAAGATCACTTGTCAAGAAATTTATTTTTAAACTGCTTACTCAGCAAATTTTAGCTTTGTATAATCTACTGACCAAACTCCTAAATGCTTGATTCCCAAACTTTTTCATAGTTCCCCTCCTATTCCACCCTATCCCCCCCCCCCCACCTCAAAATCATGATTCCCACTAATTTTAAACTTCCCTTCCCAATCTACCACTTTGGTTGAGAACTGTAACTGATGTGTTGGTAGGGGGCAGGGCTTGTTCTTGTCTGTCATATGCCTTCTGTTCTTTAACCCTCTTTTTCTTCCTATCCAAAACCCTTCTCTGTCACCCACCCACTTCAATAAACTTTCATCATACTTTCTCCACTGCCTCTCTTCAGGTCTCTCTCATTCTCTCCCCGCTTCTGCTTTTACTACTGCTACAAACATTGCTCTCTCTCTCTCCAACTGTCTGTCTGTCTCTCTCTCTCTCTCCAACTGTCTGTCTGTCTCTCTCTCTCTCTCTTTCTAAGTGAGTTAGTGGTGGTGGAGGGTTTGGAGATCCCTCAACTTGCTACCACTAGCACCCTTGGCATATTTAAAACTTTAACTGGACCTTTATCTCTTTCTCTTTCTTCTTCCCATTCCTTCAGCCTTTTTGTAATCCCTTTGGTGTTTTAACTACCACCATTACAAAACATCATCATCATCATCATCACCATCATCGTTGTGTCTGAACAAAACCGCCCAAATTATTCTCTCTTTCAATGTCACAGCAAAGAATACTTTAAGTCTTTCCTCTCTCTCTCTCTCTCTCTCTCTCTCTCTCTCTCTCTCTCTCTCTCTCTCTCTCTCTCTCTCTCTCTCTCAAAATTGTATCATTTATATACACATGGACTTCAAACTTTAGCATTATTGAGGTGGTGAGCTGGTAGAATCATTGGCATGGAAGACAAAACACTTAGAAGCATTTTGTCAGTCTATACATTCTAAGTTCAGATTCCGCCAAGGTCAACTTTGCTTGTCATCTTTTTGGGGTCAGTAAAATGATTAGCGTCAATGTAATCAACTACCTGCTCCTCCCAAATTTTCAGGCTTTGTTCCTACAGTAGAAAGAATTATTATTATTGTTGCTGTCTGCTTAGGTATTTCGTAGTTTAGAAAGATTTTACCATCATTAATCCATCCCCAGTAATTCCTGGTGAGGATTATTGTAGCAAGGACAGCAGACGATGTAGATATCAGTAGATACTTATCAGCTTTGATTGTCAGCATTATAGATGTTCAATCAACAGAATTACCAAGTAATTGAATAAACAAATTAGTGGCAGATTATTCCACAGACATCATAATAATCATCATTAACAACAACATTTACTGTATCTTAATGTGTATAAGAAACCCCCTAATTTTTGGGGCCTAAAATTTGGAAAAATGGTTTTGTAAGGGATTATAATATTGCCAATGTATAATGAACTTCCATATTCTTTAAACCTAATTTTTGACAAAAAAGGGTTCCTTACACATGTTAAAATGTGGTAACATTTAACTTCCATGTTAGTTTCGGTTGGGGTTCAACATGATCTGATGAGTTAGAGGACTGCATCATGTGCCAGTGTATATTTTTGTGCGGTTTCAGCAGTTTGATGCCTCTTCTAACACTAGACATTATCATCATTTAATGTTTGGTTTCCATACTGGCATGAGATAAATGGTGCAATGGAATCCCACAGGTTTATGGCACAAAAGAAATTACTTTAAACTTGCTAAAATAATATTCAGGATGCCTTTATCTCTACTAGTATAGATGCAGATGTGTTACTTAAGATTTATTTTGAGGATCTGATCAAAGAATTTGCAATTCAAAAAGTAGGAGGAACCTTTTCAAATATAAATAAAGTGGAAGTATACAAAAATAAACATCATTTTCCCTCATACTGTTTTGTTTCATTTTGAAAAATAAAAAAATAATTTTATAGTTTGTTATTGGTTATATTTTGAATTACATAATCTTTTATGAAGGCCCCGCAAACTTTTAAGTGCTTAGGGCCTCGATAGGTCTTAATCCAGCCCTGTCCCTTTATATTTTGTGTGCCAATCCTTAATGGTTATCAACTTGACTTTTCATCCTTCTGGGATTAATAAAATAAAATACTTTTCAGGGACTAGGATTAATGTAAAGTCTGTACCATTGGTACTCAACCAGGGTCCATATAAGTATTGGTAGGGCCCACACAAGCAAAATAGTAAATTGGGGAGCCACAGTAGTATTTTAAGGATATCATCATCATCATCATCGTTTAACGTCCGCTTTCCATGCTAGCATGGGTTGGACGATTTGACTGAGAACTGGTGAAACAGATGGCCATGAAAAAAAAAAATGTGTTAAATGTATTTATTGCAAGAAAAAGCTAAGTTTCCTTCTCTAATGTTTTACGTAGTTCAACGTGTTTCCAGCAACTGAAACCTGTTCTCTCAGGGAACACTATTGCAAACCTATACAAATGAATGTATGGAAAATAAAATAGGAATTTTGGAAGAAGTGTCTATAAAACTAGCTTTTAATCATAGAATGGCTATGGTGGTCCACCAGAATGATATAGTAATCAAAGGGGTCCACAAGTAAAAAAGTGGTTGAGAACCACTGGTCTATACCCTCATTTCTTCACAAAATGTTCAACTTTGCTCGTATAATTAGAGACGATTTTAATCAAGTGTTCTGAGGAAACATTATTTTTTATCTTATTGGTTGGCAGTAGTTTTCAATAGAATAAGTTGCAATCAAATATTAGGACTTATATAATCAAATATACACACTCTCCAAAATGTATGACCTTCTGACCAAGTCAGCGGTTGATTGTATCTTTCATCTTTTGAGTTATTGGTGGTGGTGAGGGTGGAAATAAAGACGACATTTAAGAATTGGAGCTCATTTACTCAATTTACTGATGATAAAAAAGAAAGTATTCTGACCATGACCATCCTGTATGTTTTTTTTATATAGCCTATCAAGGAATATATTATTCAATGTAGCTTGTTTTTTTTTATTTTTAAGATGGATAGGTTTCATTTGAGGGAGATTATACTGCTACTTCTAACAGGTCAAATAACTGAAAATGTTTCCTTTTGTAGACTTTTATTTTTAGAAT
Organism: Octopus bimaculoides; assembly: GCF_046866305.1. Classification (NCBI taxonomy): domain Eukaryota; kingdom Metazoa; phylum Mollusca; class Cephalopoda; order Octopoda; family Octopodidae; genus Octopus; species Octopus bimaculoides. Next base: position 23,415,273 of record NC_142928.1, read on the forward strand.
TTTATCATTCACATTCTGTGAACCCACCTGAAACCAACTTTGCTTCCACAATGCAAACTTCCTGTTTTGAAGTGATGTGAACTAAAACCTTCCAACAAAAATTCATCTTAATTTATGTTCCAAGCATTATCTGACTTATATAAAGTCAAATTACAACAAGTATATAGTCCATTTTTTGTTATTTTCAATAATAATTGAAACAAAGACAGTGTACTTTAATAGAAATATACTAGCCAGAGCCTGTTAAGACTGACTGATTTGCTAACAAGTCAATGACTGAAAACAAATAATTTTTAATTCCTAGTAACTAATACTCTATTCTGCTGTTCATAGCATCATTATATTTTCTCTTCTTATTTTACTCATCTGTTTTACTCTTTGCAAACCTACTGTAACTGGAAAACAAGCAGAATTATGTATTAATGGATTTTTGTTTCATATTTTTTTTTTTTTTTACTTACGCAGATGTGGTTCTATACAGCCAAGTGATAAACTTTTAGCCATCAATGATATTCGAATGGAGCCTTGTTGTGCAGATGAGGCTGCTAATTTGTTGGAGACTGCAGATGATATCATTGTACTAAAACTTCGAAGAGACGATCCATATGGAGGTAATGAATAAATACATAATTGAATACTAAAAGCAATACAGCATGGGATATGAAAAAATTAATATTCACACTCACATGTATTTAATTAAAAGATGAATAAACATTGTGTTTGATATTTTGAAATGCTTTATCATCAGTGCAGGAGTGACTGTGTGGTAAATAGCTTGCTTACCAACCACATGGTTCTGGGTTCAGTCCCACTGCGTGGCACCTTGGGCAAGTGACATTGTAGTCGTGGCTGATGCTAGTGTCACATAATTGGCACCCATGCTGGTGGCATGTAAAAAGCACCTTTTGTGTGTTGGGTCTCACAGAGGTAAAGTGTCTGATGCCAGTGGCACCTGAATAGCTCCTTTCGAGTGTTGGGCCTCACAGGGGCAATGACCGAGACCTTTGGCATTATGTCATGCTTGAGAAGAAGACCCATCAAGCCAAGTAAAATCACAGTCATGGCAGATAGTAATGTCACACAAATGGCACCTGTGCCAGTGGCACATAAAAGTACCCATTACACTCTTGAAGTGGTTGGCGTTAGGAAGGACATCCAGCCATAGAAACCGTTCCAAATCAAACTGGAGTGTGGTGCAACCTTCCAGTTTGCCAGCCCTGGTCAAACTGTCCAACCCATGCCAGCATGGACAACAGACGTTAATTGATGATCTATCTATCTTTCTATCTATGTATAAAAATGTATATCATCATTGTCATCTTTCAATATCTATCTTCCATGGTGGCAGGGATTGGACTGTTTGTCAGGTTGGAGAACTGCCTTATGTTCCAATGTCTTCTTTGGCTGGGTTTCTAAAGCTGGATGTCCTTTCTAATGCCAACCATTTTACAGAGTACTGGGTTCTTTGGGGTGGGGTGGGGTGGGGCACTAACACTAGTGAGGTTGCCAGTGTATCCTTTGTTTAAAGACAGTTGAATGTTTATGTAGTTAGTTTAGTAGTTTAGGTAAAAAGTTTGGTAGAGTTTGTTGTTGTTTTGTTCTAGGTCTCCTCTGATTGAGCAGACCTACGCTGACAAGAAATCTAGCTCTAATCATGCTGATGTTTTAGTAGTATCAGTACCACCTCATCTGTGTGTCCTTTCCTAATTCAATGTGGTAAGTGTGATTCCAAAGACATTTGGTTGTTGTTTCTAACAGGCCTGTAAGTGGTAAACAGATTAACACCTTGGCCTATTACCATATATATATATATATATATATATATATATATATATATATAGATAGATAGATAGATAGATAGATAGATAGATAGATAGATAGAAGGGGAGAGAGAGGGGAGAAAAGACAGAAAACTGGATTGATAAATCACTCAACAGCTGGCTGATATATAAGGATATTGTGTGTCAGTGTATTTAAAGAAAAGAAATGATATTGTAGATATCATTTTTACATCTACTTCATCTATATTGGCATGAGTTAGATAACACGTTTTTTAGACATTGGATGTCTGCATGCATATATAAATCAGGGGACAGGATTAATGACACCGGGATTGTGCCAAATTAAATCTTTTTGTAGGTGATAGGTCTTGTTCTGTTGAATTAAAAAAAAAACCTGGTCTACTCATGCCAATGTGGAAAAGCAGATTGGAGACAAAGTTGATGATGATGATGGAATTATGGATATATATGCTTGCATGATAGGTAAATAAATATGTCAGTAGATATGATAGGGTGATCGATAAATGTAAGAGATAATCAAGTGGTTGTGATATGTAGACAGCTGCATTGAAAGCTAGTCTATCAAGTAGATGGGTGTATAAAAATAGAAGTATAGATATATATATGGTTGAGTAGATCAATAGATAAATGCCTTCTCAGATGTTCTACAAAATATCATATTGATAAGTCATTTGAATTTTCTTTCTGGCATCTCTTCAATTTATTCTTTGCAGATGAAGATTCTGAAGACTGTGTGACATATACTGTTGAGTTACAGAAACGTGGTGGAATTCTTGGAATTACAATATCTGGCACTGATAATCCTATGGATCCTATTACCATTTCTGGTTTAACAGAAGGTGGATTAGCAGAAAGGTAAGTCTAAATACCAATGGTTTTCTGTTGTTTTGTTTTTATTCAATCTTTCATATGTCAGATAAACCCTTGTATATTATAACAGGATTATCTTCAATTGTTATGAAATGTCTTGCTTCTTTATTAAATCTTGTTTTAACATTTCAGTACAGAATCAAGCAACATTATGTAAATACTTCGTTGACAGCCCAATACTTCGCATATAGTTATATCTTCATTTCTTTTTTACCTTATATATATATATATATATAAATACTATCAACAAATTTTAGCACATTTGCCAATAAAATATGTATTGCTTAAATTGTTATATTTATGTTGCTATTCTAAGGTCTTCCAGCAGCTGTGGAGTTGAAAGGAATTAACTTTTGGGTTTCAGGATTTACCATTTTCATTAGGAATAAATACCAACAGTGTGAAGCTGACAAGGATTGCCATATTTGATATCATAAAAGACACACTGACATATTAGATACTCTCCAATTTCAAACAGTGTATATTCAAGGAAAGAGTTTTTAATGTATTAAAACTTATGGAAGGCCTAACTTTACTTGTAGGACCCAGGGTGATATTTTGAGACATTATTTAAAAAAAAAAAGTGTCTCGTATACCACCAAATACAGTAATTAATTGACAAGATTCACAGTTAAGGTTTTCTAGCCACCATGTCCTTGAAAGAATTAACTGGTTTAATATGATAGTGTTCCTGTCCGGTTTTAGTCAGTGGTCAGTTTTTCCATTTGTAGCGTGTTGTTTGTTACCATAAATATTTCTTAGATAGCTGCCATTTATGTTGTTGTTCCCTTGAATGATATGTTGATGACAAGAACAACATATTACAATGAAAATCTGAAATACAATCCAGAAGATAAAGATGCAACAGTGGGATAGAATATCTTTGAAATGTCATTATAGTAAAACAAAAACAATACAAATGATAGTGATGGGAAGGAGTAAGAGGTCGTTAACTCATCATCATCGTTATCATCATTGTCATCATCTTTCACTTCTTTATTATCATCTTTATCCATATAGACTTTTTATTCCTCTGTTGGCATTACTTTGACAGGATCTGTAGGATGACAAATTGCAAGTCAATTTGATCCCACATTTTGTCTGTGAAACTCATTATCCTGAAATTTAAACTTCCAACTTACTTCCTTCCAGTCTCCCCTAACCTTCAGTATTTTTCACTGCTAGCTCCCTGGAGAATTCTTTAGACAGACTGAACCTACCCTGAACATTCAAATGCCCATATCACCTTTATCTTTTACAAACATTATCAAATTTTAAAAACAACCAATATGATCTGGGGAAAAGATACAGTGAATAGATATGGAGAACAAGTTGAGAAAGAGAGAATTTCTTGTGTTTGTTTTTGGTATTTTTGAAGTTTTTTAAATATTTTGTAGTTGTTTTTTTGGTTCTGATTTGTGAATTAAAGCCTCATTTATGGACATTAAATAGCAGAAGCAGCATCACCAAAGCTGCTTTGACAGATCATAAATCATAATGGGTTGTGTTGATTCTTCTCTACTACAACCTCTCTATCAACTTTTACTACCACCACTACTTCTTGCTATTGTTGCTGTCCCCACTGCTACTACTACTACTGCTACTACTACTACATCTCACTGGGATACAATTTTAGCTAAGGGTGAAGAATCAACATACTCTGTGGAAAAATCCAGTGGTGTAACATAATCCAGGGAGGTTATCTGGTGGTGTATAAGATAATCCAAGTATTAAGGTTCACCAAAGTATTAGTTGGATAAAGTGATGCAGTGATAAAGAAGATTCAGTACCAGTTTTGTGGTAGCTGATGGGTTGTGCTTTAGACATTGTTCCATATTCTTTCTCTTGATCTAAACAAACTACTCAATATTGTTGTGTTGGGTTCAGCCATAAACACTTAGTTTCATTAGTTTATAAGCCTCAGATCAAACCTAAGCAAGCAAACACTTACGATCAAAGGCATTATTTGACTATCTCACCTTTTTATCCAATGTTGTCTTTTCCATTTTATGCCAACAGGAAATGTGAGGAAGATCTAGCTACTATTTCTAGGAGGTTGAGAAACCATGTAGTAGCCTCCTCTGTTGACGCACATATCATAGTAGTGTATTGCTAAGCTGACACAAAATACTTAGTTTTGTATGATTAGACAAAATATCTTCAGTTTCACAGACTAAAATAAAGTACTACAGGCATGAAAATAATTAAGTATTAAATCAAAATTCTTCATATAGCATACATATGAATATATCTCAAGTTTGTAGGTTTTTTTTTTTTGTTTTTTGATATCTTCACATTTTATATATATATATTTTAAATAAATATATAAAGATTATTTATCTCCATTGATTAACTAATCTCCAGAGATTAAAAGTCTTATGTAACATGTTCTAAATATTCTTTCAAGTGATGCATTTCTTTCTATGAAATATTCAATACAGTGATTCCTTGCTATATTTCACTGCAGTATTCAATATTTATTTATTCTTTTCCTGTTTCCATAACTGCATAGATAAGACTAAAACCTTATCAATCAAGGAGTGTTTAATTGATCGACTCCAATTTCTTCACTTTGATCTCCAATTATATCAACTAATTCCTATGATATTATTTGGGCTGTATCAAGGAAATGTGGAGCCTAAGTTTCAAAATTAATTGTTTGTTTTCCTAGATTAATAATTGAAGATTTTATATTGAAAATCAAAGAGAATCTAAACTACATAGAAAACCTAATCTAAATTTTATTGTTACAAAATTCTTTTCTTATATATGATTTACTTACTAAATGCACAAACACAAACATTCTTATACAGAGATGAAGCCACTATCTCCTTCACTTCTGAAGCTTTTACACAAATATACATTGGCAAGCAGCATAGACTCATCACACCAGACTCGTGTTCTATGAATAGAGATCTTCAAAAGACTTGACAACCTAAGATCATTTAGCAACACCAAGATATAACCATTAAATATACCAAGGAAACATTGTGGAAATACAAAGTCCTCCCTCCTCATGAAAAAACACAGTTAAACCCTGAGATTTGCTACAAATGCCAGGACTTCTCAATGGCTTATAATCCTTCATGATAAACTACATTTCTACAATATAGCAAATACTACATTCTAAAGCTTAAGCTTCCTGTTAAGAGCTACAAAAATACTCTAGCTTTGAACAATTGATTATTTTTTTACAAACCACAAATTCAACCCATGCTAGAGAACTGCTTGTATTTCTAGAATAGTGCAGCTATTATATGTACAAATTTATTCTTGACTTCATCCAAAGAACGGTCATCTGATTGGCAAACTTTTGCTCACCTACACACTAATTATCATCATTTTACATCTGTTTTTCCAGGTTTGCATGGATTGGATGAGCCTTCTTCTTCTTCAGCACAGTATTTCATCATTTGTTGTGGTTCTTTGTCATCTCCTTTGTGAGGTTCGGCCTCCTGAAATCAAATTTCACTACCTCTTCCTATATCTTCCTTGGTCTTCCTTTACTTCCAGATCCTTCCTCTTAAGTTGTTTGGCATTTCTTTATCCAGCTGTTATCCATCATACACCAGCTCAGTATTTCCTCTTGCACCCTATATCTGGTTCCTTTTGACACCCTGTTTTACTCTCAGCTTATTTGTGTTTGTTGTTCATGCACGCAGAGCATGCCCCACCCTCTTACTCACAAGCATGCAGTATCTCTCTTCCTCCTTCTTTGGCAACTATAACAGTTTCTGCTCCTCTGAACTAACCAGTTGTGTCCCACCTACTCAAGCCTACCTGATGCATCTGTTTCAACCAGAAATATTCCTATTATGTGTCATCTCCCTAAAACACTTCATCTAATCCATCCTGTTCAGAATTAGAACCTTTTAGAACTCCCTTGTCCCCACAAGGTTTCCCTACAGACAATCCGATAAGTATTAACCACCACCCCCACCATATGGAAGTCTCTGCAAATATTATGGGCACTACCCAACTCCATTGTCTGATTGTTAATAATATTAATAATGATAATAATAATTTCTGATTTAGGCCCAAAACCAACAATGTTGAAGGAAGGGGATTAGACTAGTACTGTATTTGATCAACACTGGAGAGATGAAAGGTAAAGTTGACTTAGGCAGAAGCTGATCTCTGAATGTAAAAACTTGGAACAACTACCACAAGGCATTTTTTCTAACGCTCTAACAATTCTGCCAGAGCATTAAGTAGCAAATTGTGTACATCATCTTAAATTCATCCTCATGCTTAACTGTTACTGTATCATCCATAACTACTTGGCTTTCCTTTAGTTCAACCTTTGTATTATGATGTATAATTTCAACGGATCACTTTAATCAATTTCATATTCTTTTCTACATAATATCTCATGCTGGAGCAAATGACACAGCAGTGGATGGGCTTAGGTTAAACAAAGTTCATGTGTTACCATTAAAGTTAAGAAACAAAGTAATTAAATAGTTTTAGAAATTATGCTATTTGCATATTTTCTTGAAGTAGATGATTTTCTGACCTTTCTAGTTGGGCATGGTGGGGTTTGAAAATCAAGATTGATCATTCATTTTTACATATGTGTACAGACCTGGGCAAAATATTTTGCCAAAGGTCCCCTATCAATGCCACTGATGTTATCTAAAGGTAAGGTCCCTGGTTTGGGCCAATATAGCTTTGTACTAATGTTGTTGCTGTTAGAATGCAAAGAGACAGAACATTGCTACAAGACATCTTGCCTTACCATCTCACAAATTCACTGCACTGAGCTGGGACTCAACAGCAAAAGGATAAAAGGCAAAATTGGCTTTGATAGGTTTGAACTCAGGATGCAAAGAGTCAGAACAAATATTGTAAAGTATTTTAACTAACACTTTGACAACTCTGCCAATTTGCCAGCATAGACAAAATCTTTGTATTGGCTTTGTAGTGTGAGCTTTTCTGAGAAACACTATTGAATATTGTGACTTATTTTTGATATGTAAACAATAGACTAAGTCATATACATAAACCAAATATATGACTTAGGGTAACTTTTACACTTGTATTAATAATATTTTGGCTGGGTAAGTTATGATTCATAGTCCAAAACATTTAACACATGATTCATTAATTTTGATGATGAGCTGAAATTATGTTTTCTGAAGTCTATCTTCAGCTTACAGTTGAGATTTTCTTTAATTCAAACAAAACAGTCAAAATATTTCACCAATATTCTACTGACTTCTTATAATTGTCCTTTGTTTCGGAGTTAGCTCATTTCATAAGAGCCATGAAGGAATGGTATTTCAGTTCCTAACATAAAGGTAAATCATATGAATATATAATCAAATGCCTGAATCATAAGGTATTAGGGAAACCAACTAAAAGGTCTGGAGAGCCTGTCTTGTCACCAGCACACACTGTTTTCCTGGCCAAAATACATTAATGATTCAGTCCACTTAGCCGTTAGTTGGTCGGCACTGAAAGCAACAGCTCTGTAAAGGTGGCAGGTCTGTTATAGCTCTTTCTATAATGGAGTCCAGTTCTATTTGCCTTAGCCATACGTAAATACTAGTAATTTTATTATTTTTTTTATTTAATTAAAAAAATTTTCATTCATTTAAAAAAGTTTTTAATTTCTTGGGATGAATCTCCATCAAATCACACCTTGCCACCTTAAAAAAGAAACTAAGGACACATTGGCCAATGTAGAACTGGATATATAAAAGCATATGATGGTCATGGCTGGAAAGCCTTTGATCATATATGTTTGCTCAATCAGAGCTGACTTGGTTGGGGTTACACAATTGATGGGTTTTTTTCATTGAAAGCTGTCACTCATGACAATAACAAATAAAACAGCTTGATTGTCTAACAACAAATGGATCATCTAAAATATAACATTTATATGATCTGAAATTACTGATCTAAAGATTATCTCAGATGGTAACATATCTTTTTGTTTGTTTTAAAAAGCCTCCAAACTTATCTATACAGCTGTGTATCTATGTGCTTCATTACAAAATATTCTCTTTTTTTAAAATTATATTTTACTCTTTCTGTCTTAATAATGTTCTTTCTTTTAATATGAAGACTTAAAACACAATTGTTTGTTTTGTCTGGCATTGTTACAACTAGTCTAATATTTATGATAATATATGCATGAGGTGTTTTTAGAAAATTAGTTTTCTAAATTAGTTAATTAGTAATTGAAATATATTTCAACTAATATTTTTTTCAACAGTATAATACTAACTTTAAAAAAAAAATGGCTGGTAGAAAAGATTTTCTGCAAATATTTATCCCTAAATTATATTCAATTCTTGCTGGTATGCTTGTATCAAATACTTATGTTTATATTTCATGCCATCTGAAAGGGATGCGTAAGTATCCATTATCGCAGTTCTATGCAATCCTTTTCAACCAATCATTAGCTGCGTCCAGCTTATAACTCCCATAATTCCACATTCCTAAATATGCATTCAGAGAGGCTGCTGTACATTGGCTAAAACTTTCATATCATCATCATCACATGCATGTTGACTTCTCATGCCAAACGCTTGCATTCATTCCTTCCCCAAATCCTGCTTGTTTATTTGTTAATAGTAATATAGTAATATTAGTGAAAGTATTTAATAGTATGAGACTGTTGTTTACTCTCTGAATTTATTTCATCATCATTTATATATAATAATAATGTATACATGCGATCATAGTATGCATTTGTGTGAGGGTGTGTGTGTGTGTATATATATATATATACATATATATACTCACACACACATTCACACTCATATTATGCTTTTACAAGATGGGTGATGGTAACTTCAAAGTTTCACCCTGCTAACTTTTGTTGGACAGTACAATAAATGCTAGTGGACCAAAACTTTAAAGTCACTGTCACCCCTCTTCTTGTAAAAGTATAGTAAATATGTACTCTACAAAAAAGTATTGAGTAATTCTTCAGCTTAATGTTAAACTGTTTTATTACAACTAAACATAAAACAAATATTGATATATATATATATATATATATATATATATATATATACAGTAATAGGATGAATTCTATTATAAGAATTTATCAAATAGCTAGCGTGAAAAAAACCTCATAAGGGAAAAATCCATCAGTTATTCCCCAAAATATATTTATTTATTTATTTTGCCCTTATATATATATATATATATATATATATATATATATATATATATATATATATAGACGAATTTACGAAAAAAACAACAGATGAAGAGAGGTGGTGTAAACAACAAATGGATGTATTAGTTTAACGCTCGGGAATAGAGAAAGTCTTTGACGTTTCAAGCCTACGCTCTTCAACTGAAAAGAATACAGAAAGAAACAAGGAGAAAAAAAATATAAATGTAGTGGTATATATATATATATGTATGCATGTATACACAGACACATAGAAATTAAGTTATATCTGTGATTTCAATATTTGCAATGGTAAATTGCCTGAGGGCTGCATTCTCTCAACAATGCCAAAGTATGACAAACAATAACCAAAAATTTTGCTTGACTTCATTGAAATGCTGTTCAGGAAATGTGATTTTCAAACTGACTAGAGGCAGAGACAGTAAAGGTCTTTGCTTTAAAAATAATGCAGAATAGATGCATAGTGTAACAGTACAACATTTGTTTTCTCTGACCATAGTTGAATTAACAGTGTGTGAGCTAAAAGAACATGCAATTCAGTACTCCAACTTTGTCCAACTTTCATAAATTCTCTGGAAATCAATTGAAAAAGAGGATCTGGGAGCTGTTCTGGCTTAATCCTTTAGCATATATTCCTACCTGTTTTTGTATTTAAACCAGCCAGGTCTAGCTTTTGCATCTATCCTACAATGTCATTCTTAAGATATACACACCATTTATAGTAAGATCTCCAGAAAACTGAAAGAAGGGCATATTTTTAACAATAAAAACAGAATCAAAGCAG